>NW_027254531.1:2091786-2403573 GCF_044704955.1 Pristiophorus japonicus | reverse complement strand
ATATTGTTGTGACTGGTGCTGCTGTTCACAGAATTGAACTACTATTGGACATATTGTTGTGAATGGTGCTGCTGTTCACAGATTGGACTATTTTGGACATATTGTGAATGGTGCTGCTGTTCACAGATTGGACTACTATTGGACATATTGTTGTGAATGGTGCTGTTGCTCACAGATTGGACTAATATTGGACATATTGTTGTGAATGATGCTGCTGCTCAAAGATTGGACTACTATTGGACATATTGTTGTGAATGGTGCTGCTGTTCAGAGATTGGACTACTATTGGACATATTGTTGTGAATGGTGCTGCTGCTCACAGATTGGACTACTATTGGACATATTGTTCCGAATGGTGCTGTTGCTCACAGATTGGACTAATATTGGACATATTGTTGTGAATGATGCTGCTGCTCACAGATTCGACTACTATTAGACATATTGTTGTGAATGGTGCACTGTTCACAGATTTGACTACTATTGGACATATTGTTGTGACTGGTGCTGCTGTTCACAGAATTGGACTACTATTGGACATATTGTTGTGAATGGTGCTGCTGTTCACAGATTGGACTACTATTGGACATATTGTTGTGAATGGTGCTGCTGTTCACAGATTGGACTACTATTGGACATATTGTTGTGAATGGTGCTGCTGTTCACAGATTGGACTAATATTGGACATATTGTTGTGAATGGTGCTGTTGTTCACAGATTGGACTAATATTGGACATATTGTTGTGAATGGTGCTGCTGTTCACAGATTGGACGACTATTGGACATATTGTTGTGAATGGTGCTGCTGCTCACAGATTGGACTACTAATGGACATATTGTTGTGAATGGTGAAGCTGTTCACAGATTGGACGACGATTGAACATATTGTTGTGAATGGTGATGTTCATAGATTGGACTAATATTAGACAAATTGTTGTGACTGGTGCTGCTGTTCACAGATTGGACTACTATTGGACATATTGTTGTGAATGGTGCTGTTGCTCACAGATTGGACTAATATTGGACATATTGTTGTGAATGATGCTGCTGTTCACAGATTCGACTGCTATTAGACATATTTTTGTGAATGGTGCTGCTGTTCACAGATTGGACTACTATTGGACATATTGTTGTGACTGGTGCTGCTGTTCACAGAATTGGACTACTATTGGACATATTGTTGTGAATGGTGCTGCTGTTCACAGATTGGTCTACTATTGGACATATTGTTGTGAATGATGCTGCTGCTCACAGATTGGACTACTATTGGACATATTGTTGTAAATGGTGCTGCTGTTCACAGATTGGACTAATATTGGACATATTGTTGTGAATGGTGCTGCTGCTCACAGACTGGACTACTATTGGACATGTTGTTGTGAATAGTGCTGCACAGATTGGACTACTATTAGACATATTGTTGTGACTGGTGCTGCTGTTCACGGAAGTGGTCTACTGTTGGACATATTGTTGTGAATGGTGCTGCTGTTCACAGATTGGACTACTATTGGACATATTGTTGAGAATGGTGCTGCTGTTCAGAGATTGGACTACTATTGGACATATTGTTGTGAATGGTGCTGCTGCTCACAGATTGGACTACTATTGGACATTTTGTCGTGAATGGTGCTGTTGCTCACAGATTGGTACTATTAGACATATTGTTGTGAATGTTGCTGCTGCTCACAGATTGGACTTCTATTGGACATATTATTGTGAATGGTGCTGTTGCTCACAGACTGGACTACTATTAGACATATTGTTTTGAATGGTGCTGCTGTTCACAGATTGGACTACTATTGGACATATTGTTGTGAATGGTGCTGCTTTCACAGTATGGACAACTATCGGGCATATTGTTGTGAATGGTGTTGCTGCTCACAGATTGGACTCCTATTAGACATATTGTTGTGAATGGTGCTGCTGCTCACAGATTGGACAACTATTGGACATATTGTTGTGAATGGTGCTGCTGCTCACAGATTGGACTACTATTGGACATATTGTTGTGAATGATGCTGCTGTTCACAGATTGGACTACTATTGGACATATTGTTGTGAATGATGCTGCTGCTCACAGATTGGACTACTATTCGACATATTGTTGTGAATGGTGCTGCTTTTCACAGATTGGACTACTATTGGACATATTGTTGTGAATGGTGCTGCTGTTCACAGATTGGACTAATATTGGACATATTGATGTGAATGGTGCTGCTGTTCACAGATTGGATTAATATTGGACATATTGTTGTGAATGGTGCTGTTGCTCACAGATTGGACTAATATTGGACATATTGTTGTGAATGATGCTGCTGCTCACAGATTCGACTACTATTGGACATATTGTTGTGACTGGTGCTGCTGTTCACAGAATTGGACTACTATTGGACATATTGTTGTGAATGGTGCTGCTGTTCACAGATATGACTACTATTGGACATATTGTTGTGAATGGTGGTGCTGTTGACAGATTGGACAACTATTGGACATATTGTTGTGAATGGTGCTGCTGTTCACAGATTGGACTACTATTGGACATATTGTTGTGAATGGTGCTGCTGCTCACAGATTGGACTACTATTGGACATATTGTTGTGAATGGTGCTGCTGTTCACAGATTGGACTTCTATTGGACATATTGTTGTGAATGGTGCTGTTGCTCACAGATTGGTACTATTAGACATAGTGTTGTGAATGTTGCTGCTGCTCACAGATTGGACTTCTATTGGACATATTGTTGTGAATGGTGCTGTTGCTCACAGACTGGACTACTATGAGACATATTGTTGTGAATGGTATAGCTGTTCACAGATTGGACTATGATTGGACATATTGTTGTGAATGGTGCTGCTGTTCACAGTTTGGACTACTATTGGACATATTGTTATGAATGGTGCTGCTGCTCACAGATTGGACTACTATTGGACATATTGTTGTGAATGGTGCTGCTGTTCACAGATTGGACTCCTATTGGATATATTGTTGTGAATAGTGCTGCTGTTCACAGATTGGACTAATATTGGACATATTGTTGTGAATGGTGAAGCTGTTCACAGATTGGACTACGATTGGACATATTGTTATGAATGGTGCTGTTGCTCACAGATTGGACTAATATTGGACATATTGTTGTGAATGATGCTGCTGCTCACAGATTCGACTACTATTAGACATATTTTTGTGAATGGTGCTGCTGTTCACAGATTGAACAACTATTGGACATATTGTTGTGAATGGTGCTGCTGCTCACAGATTGGACTACTATTGGACATATTGTTGTGAATGGTGCTGCTGTTGACAGATTGGACTTCTATTGGACATATTGATGTAAATGGTGCTGCTGCTCACAGATTGGACTACTATTGGACATATTGTTGTGAATGGTGCTGCTGTTCACAGATTGGACTACTATTGGACATATTGTTGTGAATGGTGCTGCTGTTCACAGATTGGACTAATATTGGACATATTGTTGTGAATCGTGCTGCTGTTCACAGAATGGACTAATATTGGACATATTGTTGTGAATGGTGCTGCTGTTCACAGATTGGACTACTATTGGACATATTGTTGTGAATGGTGCTGCTGTTCACAGTTTGGACTACAATGAGACATATAGTTGTGAATGATTCTGATGCTCACAGATTGGACTACTATTGGACATATTGTTGTGAATGGTGCTGCTGTTCACAGATTGGACTACTATTGGACATATTGTTGTGAATGGTGCTGCTGTTCACAGATTGGACTACGATTGGACATATTGTTGTGAATGGTGCTGCTGTTCACAGATTGGACTGCTATTGGACATATTGTTGTGAATGGTGATGTTCATAGATTGGACTAATATTAGACAAATTGTTGTGAATGGTGCTGCTGTTCACAGATTGGACTACTATTGGACATATTGTTGTGAATATGCTGTTGCTCACAGATTGGACTACTATTGGACATATTGTTGTGACTGGTGCTGCTGTTCACAGAATTGAACTACTATTGGACATATTGTTGTGAATGGTGCTGCTGTTCACAGATTGGACTATTTTGGACATATTGTGAATGGTGCTGCTGTTCACAGATTGGACTACTATTGGACATATTGTTGTGAATGGTGCTGTTGCTCACAGATTGGACTAATATTGGACATATTGTTGTGAATGATGCTGCTGCTCAAAGATTGGACTACTATTGGACATATTGTTGTGAATGGTGCTGCTGTTCAGAGATTGGACTACTATTGGACATATTGTTGTGAATGGTGCTGCTGCTCACAGATTGGACTACTATTGGACATATTGTTCCGAATGGTGCTGTTGCTCACAGATTGGACTAATATTGGACATATTGTTGTGAATGATGCTGCTGCTCACAGATTCGACTACTATTAGACATATTGTTGTGAATGGTGCACTGTTCACAGATTTGACTTCTATTGGACATATTGTTGTGACTGGTGCTGCTTTTCACAGAATTGGACTACTATTGGACATATTGTTGTGAATGGTGCTGCTGTTCACAGATTGGACTAATATTGGACATATTGTTGTGAATGGTGCTGCTGTTCACAGATTGGACTACTATTGGACATATTGTTGTGAATGGTGCTGCTGTTCACAGATTGGACTAATATTGGACATATTGTTGTGAATGGTGCTGCTGTTCACAGATTGGACTAATATTGGACATATTGTTGTGAATGGTGCTGCTGTTCACAGATTGGACGACTATTGGACATATTGTTGTGAATGGTGCTGCTGCTCACAGATTGGACGAATATTGGACATATTGTTGTGAATGGTGCTGCTGTTCACAGATTGGACTAATATTGGACATATTGTTGTGAATGGTGCTGCTGTTCACAGATTGGACGACTATTGGACATATTGTTGTGAATGGTGCTGCTGCTCACAGATTGGACTACTAATGGACATATTGTTGTGAATGGTGAAGCTGTTCACAGATTGGACGACGATTGGACATATTGTTGTGAATGGTGATGATCATAGATTGGACTAATATTAGACAAATTGTTGTGACTGGTGCTGCTGTTCACAGATTGGACTACTATTGGACATATTGTTGTGAATGGTGATGTTCATAGATTGGACTAATATTCGACAAATTGTTGTGAATGGTGCTGCTGTTCACAGATTGGACTACTTTTCGACATATTGTTGTGAATGGTGCTGTTGCTCACAGATTGGACTAATATTGGACATATTGTTGTGAATGATGCTGCTGCTCACAGATTCGACTGCTATTAGACATATTTTTGTGAATGGTGCTGCTGCTCACAGATTGGACAACTATTGGACATATTGTTGTGAATGGTGCTGCTGCTCACAGATTGGACTACTATTGGACATATTGTTGTGAATGGTGCTGCTGTTGACAGATTGGACTTCTATTGGACATATTGATGTAAATGGTGCTGCTGCTCACAGATTGGACTACTATTGGACATATTGTTGTGAATGGTGCTGCTGTTCACAGATTGGACTACTATTGGACATATTGTTGTAAATGGTGCTGCTGTTCACAGATTGGACTAATATTGGACATATTGTTGTGAATCGTGCTGCTGTTCACAGAATGGACTACTATTGGACATATAGTTGTGAATGGTGCTGCTGTTCACAGATTGGACTACTATTGGACATATTGTTGTGAATGGTGCTGCTGTTCACAGATTGGACTACAATGAGACATATTGTTGTGAATGGTTCTGATGCTCACAGATTGGACTACTATTGGACATATTGTTGTGAATGGTGCTGCTGTTCACAGATTGGACTACTATTGGACATATTGTTGTGAATGGTGCTGCTGTTCACAGATTGGACTACGATTGGACATATTGTTGTGAATGGTGCTGCTGTTCACAGATTGGACTACTATTGGACATATTGTTGTGAATGGTGATGTTCATAGATTGGACTAATATTAGACAAATTGTTGTGAATGGTGCTGCTGTTCACAGATTGGACTACTATTGGACATATTGTTGTGAATGGTGCTGTTGCTCACAGATTGGACTAATATTGGACATATTGTTGTAAATGATGCTGCTGCTCACAGATTCGACTACTATTAGACATATTTTTGTGAATGGTGCTGCTGTTCACAGATTGGACTACTATTGGAAATATTGTTGTGACTGGTGCTGCTGTTCACAGAATTGAACTACTATTGGACATATTGTTGTGAATGGTGCTGCTGTTCACAGATTGGACTATTTTGGACATATTGTGAATGGTGCTGCTGTTCACAGATTGGACTACTATTGGACATATTGTTGTGAATGATGCTGTTGCTCACAGATTGGACTAATATTGGACATATTGTTGTGAATGATGCTGCTGCTCAAAGATTGGACTACTATTGGACATATTGTTGAGAATGCTGCTGCTGTTCAGAGATTGGACAACTATTGGACATATTGTTGTGAATGGTGCTGCTGCTCACAGATTGGACTACTATTGGACATATTGTCGTGAATGGTGCTGCTGTTCACAGATTGGACTTCTATTGGACATATTGTTGTGAATGGTGCTGTTGCTCACAGATTGGTACGATGAGACATATTGTTGTGAATGTTGCTGCTGCTCACAGATTGGACTTCTATTGGACATATTATTGTCAATGGTGCTGCTGTTCACAGATTGGACTACTATTAGACATATTGTTGTGAATGGTGCTGTTGCTCACAGATTGGACTACTATTAGACATATTGTTGTGAATGGTGCTGCTGTTCACAGATTGGACTACTATTGGACATATTGTTGTGAATGGTGCTGCTGTTCACAGATTGGTCTAATATTGGACATATTGTTGTGAATGGTGAAGCTGTTCACAGATTGGACTACGATTGGACATATTGTTGTGAATGGTGATGTTCATAGATTGGACTAATATTTGACATATTGTTGTGAATGGTGCTGCTGTTCACAGATTGGACTACTATTGGACATATTGTTGTGAATGGTGCTGCTGTTCACAGATTGGACTAATATTGGACATATTGTTTTGAATGGTGCTGCTGTTCACAGATTGGACTACTATTGGACATATTGTTGTGAATGGTGCTGCTGCTCACAGATTGGACTAATATTGGACATATTGTTCCGAATGGTGCTGTTGCTCACAGATTGGACTAATATTGGACATATTGTTGTGAATGATGCTGCTGCTCACAGATTCGACTACTATTAGACATATTGTTGTGAATGGTGCACTGTTCACAGATTTGACTACTATTGGACATATTGTTGTGACTGGTGCTGCTGTTCACAGAATTGGACTACTATTGGACATATTGTTGTAAATGATGCTGCTGCTCACAGATTCGACTACTATTAGACATATTTTTGTGAATGGTGCTGCTGTTCACAGATTGGACTACTATTGGAAATATTGTTGTGACTGGTGCTGCTGTTCACAGAATTGAACTACTATTGGACATATTGTTGTGAATGGTGCTGCTGTTCACAGATTGGACTATTTTGGACATATTGTGAATGGTGCTGCTGTTCACAGATTGGACTACTATTGGACATATTGTTGTGAATGATGCTGTTGCTCACAGATTGGACTAATATTGGACATATTGTTGTGAATGATGCTGCTGCTCAAAGATTGGACTACTATTGGACATATTGTTGAGAATGCTGCTGCTGTTCAGAGATTGGACAACTATTGGACATATTGTTGTGAATGGTGCTGCTGCTCACAGATTGGACTACTATTGGACATATTGTCGTGAATGGTGCTGCTGTTCACAGATTGGACTTCTATTGGACATATTGTTGTGAATGGTGCTGTTGCTCACAGATTGGTACGATGAGACATATTGTTGTGAATGTTGCTGCTGCTCACAGATTGGACTTCTATTGGACATATTATTGTCAATGGTGCTGCTGTTCACAGATTGGACTACTATTAGACATATTGTTGTGAATGGTGCTGTTGCTCACAGATTGGACTACTATTAGACATATTGTTGTGAATGGTGCTGCTGTTCACAGATTGGACTACTATTGGACATATTGTTGTGAATGGTGCTGCTGTTCACAGATTGGTCTAATATTGGACATATTGTTGTGAATGGTGAAGCTGTTCACAGATTGGACTACGATTGGACATATTGTTGTGAATGGTGATGTTCATAGATTGGACTAATATTTGACATATTGTTGTGAATGGTGCTGCTGTTCACAGATTGGACTACTATTGGACATATTGTTGTGAATGGTGCTGCTGTTCACAGATTGGACTAATATTGGACATATTGTTTTGAATGGTGCTGCTGTTCACAGATTGGACTACTATTGGACATATTGTTGTGAATGGTGCTGCTGCTCACAGATTGGACTAATATTGGACATATTGTTCCGAATGGTGCTGTTGCTCACAGATTGGACTAATATTGGACATATTGTTGTGAATGATGCTGCTGCTCACAGATTCGACTACTATTAGACATATTGTTGTGAATGGTGCACTGTTCACAGATTTGACTACTATTGGACATATTGTTGTGACTGGTGCTGCTGTTCACAGAATTGGACTACTATTGGACATATTGTTGTGAATGGTGCTGCTGTTCACAGATTGGACTACTATTGGACATATTGTTGTGAATGGTGCTGCTGTTCACAGATTGGACTACTATTGGACATATTTTTGTGAATGGTGCTGCTGTTCACAGATTGGACTAATATTGGACATATTGTTGTGAATGGTGCTGCTGTTCACAGATTGGACTAATATTGGACATATTGTTGTGAATGGTGCTGCTGCTCACAGATTGGACTACTAATGGACATATTGTTGTGAATGGTGCTTTTGCTCACAGATTGGACTACTATTGGACATATTGTTGTGAATGGTGCGGCTGTTCACAGATTGGACTACTATTGGACATATTGTTGTGAATGGTGCTGCTGTTCACAGATTGGACTACTATTAGACATATTGTTGTGAATGGTGCTGCTTTTCACAGATTGGACTACTTTTGGACATATTGTTGTGAATGGTGCTGCTGTTCACAGATTGGACTACGATTAGACATATTGTTGTGAATGGTTCTGATGCTCACAGATTGGACTACTATTGGACATATTGTTGTGAATGGTGCTGCTGTTCACAGATTGGACTACTATTGGAAATATTGTTGTGAATGGTGAAGCTGTTCACAATTGGACTATGATTGGACATATTGTTGTGAATGGTGCTGCTGTTCACAGTTTGGACTACGATTGGACATATTGTTGTGAATGGTGCTGCTGTTCACAGATTGGACTCCTATTGGACATATTGTTGTGAATGGTGCAGCTGTTCACAGATTGGACTAATATTGGACATATTGTTGTGAATGATGCTGCTGCTCACAGATTCGACTACTATTAGACATATTGTTGTGAATGGTGCACTGTTCACAGATTTGAATACTATTGGACATATTGTTGTGACTGGTGCTGCTGTTCACAGAATTGGACTACTATTGGACATATTGTTGTGAATGGTGCTGCTGTTCACAGATTGGACTACTATTAGACATATTGTTGTGAATGGTGCTGCTGTTCACAGATTGGACTACTATTGGACATATTTTTGTGAATGGTGCTGCTGTTCACAGATTGGACTAATATTGGACATATTGTTGTGAATGGTGCTGCTGTTCACAGATTGGACTAATATTGGACATATTGTTGTGAATGGTGCTGCTGTTCACAGATTGGACGACTATTGGACATATTGTTGTGAATGGTGCTGCTGCTCACAGATTGGACTACTAATGGACATATTGTTGTGAATGGTGCTTCTGCTCACAGATTGGACTACTATTGGACATATTGTTGTTAATGGTGCGGCTGTTCACAGATTGGACTACTATTGGACATATTGTTGTGAATGATGCTGCTGTTCACAGATTGGACTACTATTAGACATATTGTTGTGAATGGTGCTGCTTTTCACAGATTGGACTATTATTGGACATATTGTTGTGAATGGTGCTGCTGTTCACAGATTGGACTACGATTAGACATATTGTTGTGAATGGCTCTGATGCTCACAGATTGGACTACTATTGGACATATTGTTGTGAATGGTGCTGCTGTTCACAGATTGGACTACTATTGGAAATATTGTTGTGAATGGTGAAGCTGTTCACAATTGGACTATGATTGGACATATTGTTGTGAATGGTGCTGGTGTTCACAGTTTGGACTACTGTTGGACATATTGTTGTGAATGGTGAAGCTGTTCACAGATTGGACTACGATTGGACATTATGTTGTGAATGGTGATGTTCATAGATTGGACTAATATTAGACAAATTGTTGTGAATGGTGCTGCTGTTCCCAGATTGGACTACTATTGGACATATTGTTGTGAATGGTGCTGTTGCTCACAGATTGGACTAATATTGGACATATTGTTGTGAATGATGCTGCTGCTCACAGATTCGACTGCTATTAGACATATTTTTGTGAATGGTGCTGCTGTTCACAGATTGGACTACTATTGGACATATTGTTGTGACTGGTGCTGCTGTTCACAGAATTGGACTACTATTGGACATATTGTTGTGAATGGTGCTGCTGTTCACAGATTGGACTACTATTGGACATATTGTTGTGAATGGTGCTGCTGTTCACAGATTGGACTAATATTGGACATATTGTTGTGAATGGTGCTGCTGTTCACAGATTGGACTAATATTCGAGATATTGTTGTGAATGATGCTGCTGCTCACAGATTGGACTACTATTGGACATATTGTTGTGAATGGTGCTGCTGTTCACAGATTGGACTAATATTGGACATATTCTTGTGAATGGTGCTGCTGTTCACAGATTGGACTACTATTGGACATATTGTTGTGAATGGTGCTGCTGCTCACAGACTGGATAACTATTGGACATGTTGTTGTGAATGGTGCTGCTGTTCACAGATTGGACTACTATTAGACATATTGTTGTGACTGGTGCTGCTGTTCACGGAAGTGGTCTACTATTGGACATATTGTTGTGAATGGTGCTGCTTTTCACAGATTGGACTACTATTGGACATATTATTGAGAATGGTGCTGCTGTTCAGAGATTGGACAACTATTGGACATATTGTTGTGAATGATGCTGTTGCTCACAGATTGGTACTATTAGACATATTGTTGTGAATGTTGCTGCTGCTCACAGATTGGACTTCCATTGGACATATTGTTGTGAATGGTGCTGTTGCTCACAGACTGGACTACTATTAGACATATTGTTGTGAATGGTGAAGCTGTTCACAGATTGGACTATGATTGGACATATTGTTGTGAATGGTGCTGCTGCTCACAGAGTGGACTACTATTGGACATATTTTTGTGAATGGTGTTGCTGTTCACAGATTGGACTAATATTGGACATATTGTTGTGAATGGTGAAGCTGTTCACAGATTGGACTACTATTGGACATATTGTTGTGAATGGTGCTGTTGCTCACAGATTGGACTAATATTAGACATATTGTTGTGAATGGTGATGTTCATAGATTGGACTAATATTCGACAAATTGTTGCGAATGGTGCTGCTGTTCACAGATTGGACTACTATTGGACATATTGTTGTGAATGGTGCTGTTGCTCACAGATTGGACTAATATTAGACATATTGTTGTGAATGATGCTGCTGTTCACAGATTCGACTACTATTAGACATATTTTTGTGCATGGTGCTGCTGTTAACAGATTGGACTACTATTGGACATATTGTTGTGAATGGTGCTGCTGTTCACAGATTGGACTACTATTTGACATATTGTTGTGAATGGTGCTGCTGTTCACAGATTGGACTAATATTCGACATATTGTTGTGAATGGTGCTGCTGTTCACAGATTGGACTACTATTGGACATATTGTTGTGAATGGTGCTGATGCTCACAGATTGGACTACTATTGGACATATTGTTGTGAATGGTGCTGCTGCTCACAGACTGGACTACTATTGGACATGTTGTTGTGAATGGTGCTGTTGCTCAAAGATTGGACTACCATTGGACATATTGTTGTGAATGATGCTGCTGTTCACAGATTGGACTACTATTAAACATATTGTTGTGACTGGTGCTGCTGTTCACAGAATTGGTCTACTATTGGACATATTGTTGTGAATGGTGCTGCTGTTCACAGATTGGACTACTATTGGACATATTGTTGAGATTGGTGCTGCTGTTTCGAGATTGGACAACTATTAGACATATTGTTGTGAATGGTGCTGCTGCTCACAGATTGGACTACGATTGGACATATTGTTGTGAACGGTGCTGCTGTTCACAGATTGGATTTCTATTGGACATATTGTTGTGAATGGTGCTGTTGCTCACAGATTGGTACTATTAGACATATTGTTGTGAATGTTGCTGCGGCTCACAGATTGGACTTCTATTGGACATATTATTGTGAATGGTGCTGTTGCTCACAGACTGGACTACTATTAGACATATTGTTTTGAATGGTGCTGCTGTTCACAGATTGGACTAGTGTTGGACATATTGTTGTGAATGGTGCTGCTTTCACAGTATGGACAACTATCGGACATATTGTTGTGAATTGTGTTGCTGCTCACAGATTGGACAACTATTGGACATATTGTTGTGAATGGTGCTGCTGCTCACAGATTGGACTACGATTGGACATATTGTTGTGAATGGTGCTGCTGTTCACAGATTGGACTAATATTGGACATATTGTTTTGAATGGTGCTGCTGTTCACAGATTGGACTACTATTGGTCATATTGTTGTGAATGGTGCTGCTGCTCACAGATTGGACTACTATTGGACATATTGTTCCGAATGGTGCTGTTGCTCACAGATTGGACTAATATTGGACATATTGTTGTGAATGATGCTGCTGCTCACAGATTCGACTACTATTAGAAATATTGTTGTGAATGGTGCACTGTTCACAGATTTGACTACTATTGGACATATTGTTGTGACTGGTGCTGCTGTTCACAGAATTGGACTACTATTGGACATATTGTTGTGAATGGTGCTGCTGTTCACAGATTGGACTACAATTGGACATATTGTTGTGAATGGTGCTGCTGTTCACAGATTGGACTACTATTGGACATATTTTTGTGAATGGTGCTGCTGTTCACAGGTTGGACTAATATTGGACATATTGTTGTGAATGGTGCTGCTGTTCACAGATTGGACTAATATTGGACATATTGTTGTGAATGGTGCTGCTGTTCACAGATTGGACGACTATTGGACATATTGTTGTGAATGGTGCTGCTGCTCACAGATTGGACTACTAATGGACATATTGTTGTGAATGGTGCTTTTGCTCACAGATTGGACTACTATTGGACATATTGTTGTGAATGGTGCGGCTGTTCACAGATTGGACTACTATTGGACATATTGTTGTGAATGGTTCTGATGCTCACAGATTGGACTACTATTGGACATATTGTTGTGAATGGTGCTGCTGTTCACAGATTGGACTACGATTGGACATTATGTTGTGAATGGTGCTGCTGTTCACAGATTGGACTACGATTGGACATTATGTTGTGAATGGTGATGTTCATAGATTGGACTACGATTGGACATATTCTTGTGAATGGTGCTGCTGTTCACAGATTGGACTACGATTAGACATATTGTTGTGAATGGTTCTGATGCTCACAGATTGGACTACTATTGGACATATTGTTGTGAATGGTGCTGCTGTTCACAGATTGGACTACTATTGGAAATATTGTTGTGAATGGTGAAGCTGTTCACAGATTGGACTATGATTGGTTATATTGTTGTGAATGGTGCTGCTGTTCACAGTTTGGACTACTGTTGGACATATTGTTGTGAATGGTGCTGCTGTTCACAGATTGGACTACGATTGGACATATTGTTGTGAATGGTGCTGCTGTTCACAGATTGGACTAATATTGGACATATTGTTGTGAATGGTGAAGCTGTTCACAGATTGGACTACGATTGGACATTATGTTGTGAATGGTGATGTTCATAGATTGGACTAATATTAGACAAATTGTTGTGAATGGTGCTGCTGTTCACAGATTGGATTGCTATTGGACATATTGTTGTGAATGGTGCTGTTGCTCACAGATTGGACTAATATTGGACATATTGTTGTGAATGATGCTGCTGCTCACAGATTCGACTGCTATTAGACATATTTTTGTGAATGGTGCTGCTGTTCACAGATTGGACTACTATTAGACATATTGTTGTGACTGGTGCTGCTGTTCACAGAATTGGACTACTATTGGACATATTGTTGTGAATGGTGCTACTGTTCACAGATTGGACTACTATTGGACATATTGTTGTGAATGGTGCTGCTTTTCACAGATTGGACTAATATTGGACATATTGTTGTGAATGGTGCTGCTGTTCACAGATTGGACTAATATTCGACATATTGTTGTGAATGATGCTGCTGCTCACAGATTGGACTACTATTGGACATATTGTTGTGAATGGTACTGCTGTTCACAGATTGGACTAATATTGGACATATTCTTGTGAATGGTGCTGCTGTTCACAGATTGGACTGCTATTGGACATATTGTTGTGAATGGTGCTGCTGTTCAGAGATTGGACAACTATTGGACATATTGTTGTGAATGATGCTGTTGCTCACAGATTGGTACTATTAGACATATTGTTGTGAATGTTGCTGCTGCTCACAGATTGGACTTCCATTGGACATATTGTTGTGAATGGTGCTGTTGCTCACAGACTGGACTACTATTAGACATATTGTTGTGAATGGTGAAGCTGTTCACAGATTGGACTATGATTGGACATATTGTTGTGAATGGTGCTGCTGCTCACAGATTGGACTACTATTGGACATATTGTTGTGAATGGTGTTGCTGTTCACAGATTGGACTCCAATTGGATATATTGTTGTGAATGGTGCAGCTGTTCACAGATTGGACTAATATTGGACATATTGTTGTGAATGGTGAAGCTGTTCACAGATTGGACTACTATTGGACATATTGTTGTGAATGGTGCTGTTGCTCACAGATTGGACTAATATTAGACATATTGTTGTGAATGGTGATGTTCATAGATTGGACTAATATTCGACAAATTGTTGCGAATGGTGCTGCTGTTCACAGATTGGACTACTATTGGACATATTGTTGTGAATGGTGCTGTTGCTCACAGATTGGACTAATATTAGACATATTGTTGTGAATGATGCTGCTGTTCACAGATTCGACTACTATTAGACATATTTTTGTGCATGGTGCTGCTGTTCACAGATTGGACTACGATTGGACATATTGTTGTGAATGGTGCTGCTGTTCACAGATTGGACTACTATTTGACATTATGTTGTGAATGGTGCTGCTGTTCACAGATTGGACTAATATTCGACATATTGTTGTGAATGGTGCTGCTGTTCACAGATTGGACTACTATTGGACATATTGTTGTGAATGGTGCTGATGCTCACAGATTGGACTACTATTGGACATATTGTTGTGAATGGTGCTGCTGCTCACAGACTGGACTACTATTGGACATGTTGTTGTGAATGGTGCTGTTGCTCAAAGATTGGACTACCATTGGACATATTGTTGTGAATGATGCTGCTGTTCACAGATTGGACTACTATTAAACATATTGTTGTGACTGGTGCTGCTGTTCACAGAATTGGTCTACTATTGGACATATTGTTGTGAATGGTGCTGCTGTTCACAGATTGGACTACTATTGGACATATTGTTGAGAATGGTGCTGCTGTTTAGAGATTGGACAACTATTAGACATATTGTTGTGAATGGTGCTGCTGCTCACAGATTGGACTACGATTGGACATATTGTTGTGAACGGTGCTGCTGTTCACAGATTGGATTTCTATTGGACATATTGTTGTGAATGGTGCTGTTGCTCACAGATTGGTACTATTAGAGATATTGTTGTGAATGTTGCTGCGGCTCACAGATTGGACTTCTATTGGACATATTATTGTGAATGGTGCTGTTGCTCACAGACTGGACTACTATTAGACATATTGTTTTGAATGGTGCTGCTCTTCACAGATTGGACTAGTATTGGACATATTGTTGTGAATGGTGCTGCTTTCACAGTATGGACAACTATCGGACATATTGTTGTGAATTGTGTTGCTGCTCACAGATTGGACAACTATTGGACATATTGTTGTGAATGGTGCTGCTGCTCACAGATTGGACTACTATTGGACATATTGTTGTGAATGGTGCTGCTGTTCACAGATTGGACTAATATTGGACATATTGTTTTGAATGGTGCTGCTGTTCACAGATTGGACTACTATTGGTCATATTGTTGTGAATGGTGCTGCTGCTCACAGATTGGACTACTATTGGACATATTGTTCCGAATGGTGCTGTTGCTCACAGATTGGACTAATATTGGACATATTGTTGTGAATGATGCTGCTGCTCACAGATTCGACTACTATTAGAAATATTGTTGTGAATGGTGCACTGTTCACAGATTTGACTACTATTGGACATATTGTTGTGACTGGTGCTGCTGTTCACAGAATTGGACTACTATTGGACATATTGTTGTGAATGGTGCTGCTGTTCACAGATTGGACTACAATTGGACATATTGTTGTGAATGGTGCTGCTGTTCACAGATTGGACTACTATTGGACATATTTTTGTGAATGGTGCTGCTGTTCACAGGTTGGACTAATATTGGACATATTGTTGTGAATGGTGCTGCTGTTCACAGATTGGACTAATATTGGACATATTGTTGTGAATGGTGCTGCTGTTCACAGATTGGACGACTATTGGACATATTGTTGTGAATGGTGCTGCTGCTCACAGATTGGACTACTAATGGACATATTGTTGTGAATGGTGCTTTTGCTCACAGATTGGACTACTATTGGACATATTGTTGTGAATGGTGCGGCTGTTCACAGATTGGACTACTATTGGACATATTGTTGTGAATGGTTCTGATGCTCACAGATTGGACTACTATTGGACATATTGTTGTGAATGGTGCTGCTGTTCACAGATTGGACTACGATTGGACATTATGTTGTGAATGGTGCTGCTGTTCACAGATTGGACTACGATTGGACATTATGTTGTGAATGGTGATGTTCATAGATTGGACGACGATTGGACATATTCTTGTGAATGGTGCTGCTGTTCACAGATTGGACTACTGTTGGAAATATTGTTGTGAATGGTGAAGCTGTTCACAGATTGGACTATGATTGGTTATATTGTTGTGAATGGTGCTGCTGTTCACAGTTTGGACTACTGTTGGACATATTGTTGTGAATGGTGCTGCTGTTCACAGATTGGACTACGATTGGACATATTGTTGTGAATGGTGCTGCTGTTCACAGATTGGACTAATATTGGACATATTGTTGTGAATGGTGAAGCTGTTCACAGATTGGACTACGATTGGACATTATGTTGTGAATGGTGATGTTCATAGATTGGACTAATATTAGACAAATTGTTGTGAATGGTGCTGCTGTTCACAGATTGGATTGCTATTGGACATATTGTTGTGAATGGTGCTGTTGCTCACAGATTGGACTAATATTGGACATATTGTTGTGAATGATGCTGCTGCTCAAAGATTCGACTGCTATTAGACATATTTTTGTGAATGGTGCTGCTGTTCACAGATTGGACTACTATTAGACATATTGTTGTGACTGGTGCTGCTGTTCACAGAATTGGACTACTATTGGACATATTGTTGTGAATGGTGCTGCTGTTCACAGATTGGACTACTATTGGACATATTGTTGTGAATGGTGCTGCTTTTCACAGATTGGACTAATATTGGACATATTGTTGTGAATGGTGCTGCTGTTCACAGATTGGACTAATATTCGACATATTGTTGTGAATGATGCTGCTGCTCACAGATTGGACTACTATTGGACATATTGTTGTGAATGGTACTGCTGTTCACAGATTGGACTAATATTGGACATATTCTTGTGAATGGTGCTGCTGTTCACAGATTGGACTGCTATTGGACATATTGTTGTGAATGGTGCTGCTGCTCACAGACTGGACTACTATTGGACATGTTGTTGTGAATGGTGCTGCTGTTCACAGATTGGACTACTATTAGACATATTGTTGTGACTGGTGCTGCTGTTCACGGAAGTGGTCTACTATTGGACATATTGTTGTGAATGGTGCTGCTGTTCACAGATTGGACTACTATTGGACATATTGTTGTGAATGGTGCTGCTGTTCACAGATTGGACTCCTATTGGACATATTGTTGTGAATGGTGCAGCTGTTCACGGATTGGACTAATATTGGACATATTGTTGTGAATGATGCTGCTGCTCACAGATTCGACTACTATTAGACATATTGTTGTGAATGGTGCACTGTTCACATATTTGACTACTATTGGACATATTGTTGTGACTGGTGCTGCTGTTCACAGAATTGGACTACTATTGGACATATTGTTGTGAATGGTGCTGCTGTTCACAGATTGGACTACGATTGGACATATTGTTGTGAATGGTGCTGCTGTTCACAGATTGGACTACTATTGGACATATTTTTGTGAATGGTGCTGCTGTTCACAGATTGGACTAATATTGGACATATTGTTGTGAATGGTGCTGCTGTTCACAGATTGGACTAATATTGGACATATTGTTGTGAATGGTGCTGCTGTTCACAGATTGGACGACTATTGGACATATTGTTGTGAATGGTGCTGCTGCTCACAGATTGGACTACTAATGGACATATTGTTGTGAATGGTGCTTTTGCTCACAGATTGGACTACTATTGGACATATTGTTGTGAATGGTGCGGCTGTTCACAGATTGGACTACTATTGGACATATTGTTGTGAATGGTGCTGCTGTTCACAGATTGGACTACTATTAGACATATTGTTGTGAATGGTGCTGCTTTTCACAGATTGGACTATTATTGGACATATTGTTGTGAATGGTGCTGCTGTTCACAGATTGGACTACTATTGGACATTATGTTGTGAATGGTGATGTTCATAGATTGGACTAATATTAGACAAATTGTTGTGAATGGTGCTGCTGTTCACAGATTGGACTACTATTGGACATATTGTTGTGAATGGTGCTGTTGCTCACAGATTGGACTAATATTGGACATATTGTTGTGAATGGTGCTGCTGCTCACAGACTGGATAACTATTGGACATGTTGTTGTGAATGGTGCTGCTGTTCTCAGATTGGACTACTATTAGACATATTGTTGTGAATGGTGCTGCTGTTCACAGATTGGACTTCCATTGGACATATTGTTGTGAATGGTGCTATTGCTCACAGACTGGACTACTATTAGACATATTGTTGTGAATGGTGAAGCTGTTCACAGATTGGACTATGATTGGACATATTGTTGTGAATGGTGCTGCTGTTCACAGATTGGACTCCAATTGGACATATTGTTGTGAATGGTGCAGCTGTTCACAGATTGGACTAATATTGGACATATTGTTGTGAATGGTGAAGCTGTTCACAGATTGGACTTCGATTGGACATATTGTTGTGAATGGTGATGTTCATAGATTGGACTAATATTCGACAACTTGTTGTGAATGGTGCTCCTGTTCACAGGTTGGACTACTATTGGACATATTGTTGTGAATGGTGCTGTTGCTCACAGATTGGACTAATATTGGACATATTGTTGTGAATGATGCTGCTGTTCACAAATTCGACTACTATTAGACATATTTTTGTGAATGGTGCTGCTGTTCACAGATTGGACTACTATTGGACATATTGTTGTGACTCGTGCTGCTGTTCACAGAATTGGACTACTATTGGACATATTGTTGTGAATGGTGCTGCTGTTCACAGATTGGACTAATATTCGACATATTGTTGTGAATGATGATGCTGCTGCTCACAGATTGGACTACTATTGGACATATTGTTGTGAATGATGCTGTTGTTCACAGACTGGACTACTATTGGACATGTTGTTGTGAATGGTGCTGTTGCTCAAAGATTGGACTACCATTGCACATATTGTTGTGAATGATGCTGCTGTTCACAGAATTGGTCTACTATTGGACATATTGTTGTGAATGGTGCTGCTGTTCACAGATTGGACTGCTATTGGACATATTGTTGAGAATGGTGCTGCTGTTTAGAGATTGGACAACTATTGGACATATTGTTGTGAATGGTGAAGCTGTTCACAGATTGGACTATGATTGGTTATATTGTTGTGAATGGTGCTGCTGTTCACAGTTTGGACTACTGTTGGACATATTGTTGTGAATGGTGCTGCTGTTCACAGATTGGACTACGATTGGACATATTGTTGTGAATGGTGCTGCTGTTCACAGATTGGACTAATATTGGACATATTGTTGTGAATGGTGAAGCTGTTCACAGATTGGACTACGATTGGACATTATGTTGTGAATGGTGATGTTCATAGATTGGACTAATATTAGACAAATTGTTGTGAATGGTGCTGCTGTTCACAGATTGGATTGCTATTGGACATATTGTTGTGAATGGTGCTGTTGCTCACAGATTGGACTAATATTGGACATATTGTTGTGAATGATGCTGCTGCTCAAAGATTCGACTGCTATTAGACATATTTTTGTGAATGGTGCTGCTGTTCACAGATTGGACTACTATTAGACATATTGTTGTGACTGGTGCTGCTGTTCACAGAATTGGACTACTATTGGACATATTGTTGTGAATGGTGCTGCTGTTCACAGATTGGACTACTATTGGACATATTGTTGTGAATGGTGCTGCTTTTCACAGATTGGACTAATATTGGACATATTGTTGTGAATGGTGCTGCTGTTCACAGATTGGACTAATATTCGACATATTGTTGTGAATGATGCTGCTGCTCACAGATTGGACTACTATTGGACATATTGTTGTGAATGGTACTGCTGTTCACAGATTGGACTAATATTGGACATATTCTTGTGAATGGTGCTGCTGTTCACAGATTGGACTGCTATTGGACATATTGTTGTGAATGGTGCTGCTGCTCACAGACTGGACTACTATTGGACATGTTGTTGTGAATGGTGCTGCTGTTCACAGATTGGACTACTATTAGACATATTGTTGTGACTGGTGCTGCTGTTCACGGAAGTGGTCTACTATTGGACATATTGTTGTGAATGGTGCTGCTGTTCACAGATTGGACTACTATTGGACATATTGTTGTGAATGGTGCTGCTGTTCACAGATTGGACTCCTATTGGACATATTGTTGTGAATGGTGCAGCTGTTCACGGATTGGACTAATATTGGACATATTGTTGTGAATGATGCTGCTGCTCACAGATTCGACTACTATTAGACATATTGTTGTGAATGGTGCACTGTTCACATATTTGACTACTATTGGACATATTGTTGTGACTGGTGCTGCTGTTCACAGAATTGGACTACTATTGGACATATTGTTGTGAATGGTGCTGCTGTTCACAGATTGGACTACGATTGGACATATTGTTGTGAATGGTGCTGCTGTTCACAGATTGGACTACTATTGGACATATTTTTGTGAATGGTGCTGCTGTTCACAGATTGGACTAATATTGGACATATTGTTGTGAATGGTGCTGCTGTTCACAGATTGGACTAATATTGGACATATTGTTGTGAATGGTGCTGCTGTTCACAGATTGGACGACTATTGGACATATTGTTGTGAATGGTGCTGCTGCTCACAGATTGGACTACTAATGGACATATTGTTGTGAATGGTGCTTTTGCTCACAGATTGGACTACTATTGGACATATTGTTGTGAATGGTGCGGCTGTTCACAGATTGGACTACTATTGGACATATTGTTGTGAATGGTGCTGCTGTTCACAGATTGGACTACTATTAGACATATTGTTGTGAATGGTGCTGCTTTTCACAGATTGGACTATTATTGGACATATTGTTGTGAATGGTGCTGCTGTTCACAGATTGGACTACTATTGGACATTATGTTGTGAATGGTGATGTTCATAGATTGGACTAATATTAGACAAATTGTTGTGAATGGTGCTGCTGTTCACAGATTGGACTACTATTGGACATATTGTTGTGAATGGTGCTGTTGCTCACAGATTGGACTAATATTGGACATATTGTTGTGAATGGTGCTGCTGCTCACAGACTGGATAACTATTGGACATGTTGTTGTGAATGGTGCTGCTGTTCTCAGATTGGACTACTATTAGACATATTGTTGTGAATGGTGCTGCTGTTCACAGATTGGACTTCCATTGGACATATTGTTGTGAATGGTGCTATTGCTCACAGACTGGACTACTATTAGACATATTGTTGTGAATGGTGAAGCTGTTCACAGATTGGACTATGATTGGACATATTGTTGTGAATGGTGCTGCTGTTCACAGATTGGACTCCAATTGGACATATTGTTGTGAATGGTGCAGCTGTTCACAGATTGGACTAATATTGGACATATTGTTGTGAATGGTGAAGCTGTTCACAGATTGGACTTCGATTGGACATATTGTTGTGAATGGTGATGTTCATAGATTGGACTAATATTCGACAAATTGTTGTGAATGGTGCTCCTGTTCACAGGTTGGACTACTATTGGACATATTGTTGTGAATGGTGCTGTTGCTCACAGATTGGACTAATATTGGACATATTGTTGTGAATGATGCTGCTGTTCACAAATTCGACTACTATTAGACATATTTTTGTGAATGGTGCTGCTGTTCACAGATTGGACTACTATTGGACATATTGTTGTGACTCGTGCTGCTGTTCACAGAATTGGACTACTATTGGACATATTGTTGTGAATGGTGCTGCTGTTCACAGATTGGACTAATATTCGACATATTGTTGTGAATGATGATGCTGCTGCTCACAGATTGGACTACTATTGGACATATTGTTGTGAATGATGCTGTTGTTCACAGACTGGACTACTATTGGACATGTTGTTGTGAATGGTGCTGTTGCTCAAAGATTGGACTACCATTGCACATATTGTTGTGAATGATGCTGCTGTTCACAGAATTGGTCTACTATTGGACATATTGTTGTGAATGGTGCTGCTGTTCACAGATTGGACTGCTATTGGACATATTGTTGAGAATGGTGCTGCTGTTTAGAGATTGGACAACTATTGGACATATTGTTGTGAATGGTGCTGCTGCTCACAGATTGTACTACTATTGGACATATTGTTGTGAACGGTGCTGCTGTTCACAGATTGGACTTCTATTGGACATATTGCTGTGAATGGTGCTGTTGCTCACAGATTGGTACTATTAGACTAATTGTTGTGAATGTTGCTGCGGCTCACAGATTGGACTTCTATTGGACATATTATTGTGAATGGTGCTGTTGCTCACAGACTGGACTACTATTAGACATATTGTTTTGAATGGTGCTGCTGTTCACAGATTGGACTAGTATTGGACATATTGTTGTGAATGGTGCTGCTTTCACAGTATGGACAACTATCGGACATATTGTTGTGAATTGTGTTGCTGCTCACAGATTGGACAAATATTGGACATATTGTTGTGAATGGTGCTGCTGCTCACAGATTGGACTACTATTGGACATATTGTTGTGAATGGTGCTGCTGCTCACAGATTGGACTACTAATGGACATATTGTTGTGAATGGTGCTTTTGCTCACAGATTGGACTACTATTGGACATATTGTTGTGAATGGTGCGGCTGTTCACAGATTGGACTACTATTGGACATATTGTTGTGAATGGTGCTGCTGTTCACAGATTGGACTACTATTAGACATATTGTTGTGAATGGTGCTGCTTTTCACAGATTGGACTATTATTGGACATATTGTTGTGAATGGTGCTGCTGTTCACAGATTGGACTACTATTGGACATTATGTTGTGAATGGTGATGTTCATAGATTGGACTAATATTAGACAAATTGTTGTGAATGGTGCTGCTGTTCACAGATTGGACTACTATTGGACATATTGTTGTGAATGGTGCTGTTGCTCACAGATTGGACTAATATTGGACATATTGTTGTGAATGGTGCTGCTGCTCACAGACTGGATAACTATTGGACATGTTGTTGTGAATGGTGCTGCTGTTCTCAGATTGGACTACTATTAGACATATTGTTGTGACTGGTGCTGCTGTTCACGGAAGTGGTCTACTATTGGACATATTGTTGTGAATGGTGCTGCTGTTCACAGATTGGACTACTATTGGACATATTATTGAGAATGGTGCTGCTGTTCAGAGATTGGACAACTATTGGACATATTGTTGTGAATGGTGCTGCTGTTCACAGATTGGATTTCTATCGGACATATTGTTGTGAATGGTGCTGTTGCTCACAGATTGGTACTATTAGACATATTGTTGTGAATGTTGCTGCTGCTCACAGATTGGACTTCCATTGGACATATTGTTGTGAATGGTGCTATTGCTCACAGACTGGACTACTATTAGACATATTGTTGTGAATGGTGAAGCTGTTCACAGATTGGACTATGATTGGACATATTGTTGTGAATGGTGCTGCTGTTCACAGATTGGACTCCAATTGGACATATTGTTGTGAATGGTGCAGCTGTTCACAGATTGGACTAATATTGGACATATTGTTGTGAATGGTGAAGCTGTTCACAGATTGGACTTCGATTGGACATATTGTTGTGAATGGTGATGTTCATAGATTGGACTAATATTCGACAAATTGTTGTGAATGGTGCTCCTGTTCACAGGTTGGACTACTATTGGACATATTGTTGTGAATGGTGCTGTTGCTCACAGATTGGACTAATATTGGACATATTGTTGTGAATGATGCTGCTGTTCACAAATTCGACTACTATTAGACATATTTTTGTGAATGGTGCTGCTGTTCACAGATTGGACTACTATTGGACATATTGTTGTGACTCGTGCTGCTGTTCACAGAATTGGACTACTATTGGACATATTGTTGTGAATGGTGCTGCTGTTCACAGATTGGACTAATATTCGACATATTGTTGTGAATGATGATGCTGCTGCTCACAGATTGGACTACTATTGGACATATTGTTGTGAATGATGCTGTTGTTCACAGACTGGACTACTATTGGACATGTTGTTGTGAATGGTGCTGTTGCTCAAAGATTGGACTACCATTGCACATATTGTTGTGAATGATGCTGCTGTTCACAGAATTGGTCTACTATTGGACATATTGTTGTGAATGGTGCTGCTGTTCACAGATTGGACTGCTATTGGACATATTGTTGAGAATGGTGCTGCTGTTTAGAGATTGGACAACTATTGGACATATTGTTGTGAATGGTGCTGCTGCTCACAGATTGTACTACTATTGGACATATTGTTGTGAACGGTGCTGCTGTTCACAGATTGGACTTCTATTGGACATATTGCTGTGAATGGTGCTGTTGCTCACAGATTGGTACTATTAGACTAATTGTTGTGAATGTTGCTGCGGCTCACAGATTGGACTTCTATTGGACATATTATTGTGAATGGTGCTGTTGCTCACAGACTGGACTACTATTAGACATATTGTTTTGAATGGTGCTGCTGTTCACAGATTGGACTAGTATTGGACATATTGTTGTGAATGGTGCTGCTTTCACAGTATGGACAACTATCGGACATATTGTTGTGAATTGTGTTGCTGCTCACAGATTGGACAACTATTGGACATATTGTTGTGAATGGTGCTGCTGCTCACAGATTGGACTACTATTGGACATATTGTTGTGAATGGTGCTGCTGTTCACAGATTGGACTAATATTGGACATATTGTTGTGAATGATGCTGCTGCTCACAGATTCGACTACTATTAGACATATTGTTGTGAATCGTGCACTGTTCACAGATTTGACAACTATTGGACATATTGTTGTGACTGGTGCTGCTGTTCACAGAATTGGACTACTATTGGACATATTGTTGTGAATGGTGCTGCTGTTCACAGATTGGACTACTATTGGACATATAGTTGTGAATGGTGCTGCTGTTCACAGATTGGACTACTATTGGACATATTTTTGTGAATGGTGCTGCTGTTCACAGGTTGGACTAATATTGGACATATTGTTGTGAATGGTGCTGCTGTTCACAGATTGGACTAATATTGGACATATTGTTGTGAATGGTGCTGCTGTTCACAGATTGGACGACTATTGGACATATTGTTGTGAATGGTGCTGCTGCTCACAGATTGGACTACTAATGGACATATTGTTGTGAATGGTGCTGCTTTTCACAGATTGGACTAATATTGGACATATTGTTGTGAATGGTGCGGCTGTTCACAGATTGGACTACTATTGGACATATTGTTGTGAATGGTGCTGCTGTTCACAGATTGGACTACTATTAGACATATTGTTGTGAATGGTGCTGCTTTTCACAGATTGGACTATATTTGGACATGTTGTTGTGAATGGTGCTGTTGCTCAAAGATTGGACTACCATTGGACATATTGTTGTGAATGATGCTGCTGTTCACAGATTGGACTACTATCAAACATATTGGTGTGACTGGTGCTGCTGTTCACAGAATTGGTCTACTATTGGACATATTGTTGTGAATGGTGCTGCTGTTCACAGATTGGACTACTATTGGACATATTGTTGAGAATGGTGCTGCTGTTTAGAGATTGGACAACTATTGGACATATTGTTGTGAATGGTGCTGCTGCTCACAGATTGTACTACTATTGGACATATTGTTGTGAACGGTGCTGCTGTTCACAGATTGGACTTCTATTGGACATATTGCTGTGAATGGTGCTGTTGCTCACAGATTGGTACTATTAGACTAATTGTTGTGAATGTTGCTGCGGCTCACAGATTGGACTTCTATTGGACATATTATTGTGAATGGTGCTGTTGCTCACAGACTGGACTACTATTAGACATATTGTTTTGAATGGTGCTGCTGTTCACAGATTGGACTAGTATTGGACATATTGTTGTGAATGGTGCTGCTTTCACAGTATGGACAACTATCGGACATATTGTTGTGAATTGTGTTGCTGCTCACAGATTGGACAACTATTGGACATATTGTTGTGAATGGTGCTGCTGCTCACAGATTGGACTCCTATTGGACATATTGTTGTGAATGGTGCTGCTGTTCACAGATTGGACTAATATTGGACATATTGTTGTGAATGATGCTGCTGCTCACAGATTCGACTACTATTAGACATATTGTTGTGAATCGTGCACTGTTCACAGATTTGACAACTATTGGACATATTGTTGTGACTGGTGCTGCTGTTCACAGAATTGGACTACTATTGGACATATTGTTGTGAATGGTGCTGCTGTTCACAGATTGGACTACTATTGGACATATAGTTGTGAATGGTGCTGCTGTTCACAGATTGGACTACTATTGGACATATTTTTGTGAATGGTGCTGCTGTTCACAGGTTGGACTAATATTGGACATATTGTTGTGAATGGTGCTGCTGTTCACAGATTGGACTAATATTGGACATATTGTTGTGAATGGTGCTGCTGTTCACAGATTGGACGACTATTGGACATATTGTTGTGAATGGTGCTGCTGCTCACAGATTGGACTACTAATGGACATATTGTTGTGAATGGTGCTGCTTTTCACAGATTGGACTAATATTGGACATATTGTTGTGAATGGTGCGGCTGTTCACAGATTGGACTACTATTGGACATATTGTTGTGAATGGTGCTGCTGTTCACAGATTGGACTACTATTAGACATATTGTTGTGAATGGTGCTGCTTTTCACAGATTGGACTATATTTGGACATGTTGTTGTGAATGGTGCTGTTGCTCAAAGATTGGACTACCATTGGACATATTGTTGTGAATGATGCTGCTGTTCACAGATTGGACTACTATCAAACATATTGGTGTGACTGGTGCTGCTGTTCACAGAATTGGTCTACTATTGGACATATTGTTGTGAATGGTGCTGCTGTTCACAGATTGGACTACTATTGGACATATTGTTGAGAATGGTGCTGCTGTTTAGAGATTGGACAACTATTGGACATATTGTTGTGAATGGTGCTGCTGCTCACAGATTGTACTACTATTGGACATATTGTTGTGAACGGTGCTGCTGTTCACAGATTGGACTTCTATTGGACATATTGCTGTGAATGGTGCTGTTGCTCACAGATTGGTACTATTAGACTAATTGTTGTGAATGTTGCTGCGGCTCACAGATTGGACTTCTATTGGACATATTATTGTGAATGGTGCTGTTGCTCACAGACTGGACTACTATTAGACATATTGTTTTGAATGGTGCTGCTGTTCACAGATTGGACTAGTATTGGACATATTGTTGTGAATGGTGCTGCTTTCACAGTATGGACAACTATCGGACATATTGTTGTGAATTGTGTTGCTGCTCACAGATTGGACAACTATTGGACATATTGTTGTGAATGGTGCTGCTGCTCACAGATTGGACTCCTATTGGACATATTGTTGTGAATGGTGCTGCTGTTCACAGATTGGACTAATATTGGACATATTGTTGTGAATGATGCTGCTGCTCACAGATTCGACTACTATTAGACATATTGTTGTGAATCGTGCACTGTTCACAGATTTGACAACTATTGGACATATTGTTGTGACTGGTGCTGCTGTTCACAGAATTGGACTACTATTGGACATATTGTTGTGAATGGTGCTGCTGTTCACAGATTGGACTACTATTGGACATATTTTTGTGAATGGTGCTGCTGTTCACAGGTTGGACTAATATTGGACATATTGTTGTGAATGGTGCTGCTGTTCACAGATTGGACTAATATTGGACATATTGTTGTGAATGGTGCTGCTGTTCACAGATTGGACGACTATTGGACATATTGTTGTGAATGGTGCTGCTGCTCACAGATTGGACAACTAATGGACATATTGTTGTGAATGGTGCTTTTGCTCACAGATTGGACTACTATTGGACATATTGTTGTGAATGGTGCGGCTGTTCACAGATTGGACTACTATTGGACATATTGTTGTGAATGGTGCTGCTGTTCACAGATTGGACTGCTATTAGACATATTGTTGTGAATGGTGCTGCGTTTCACAGATTGGTCTATTATTGGACATATTGTTGTGAATGGTGCTGCTGTTCACAGATTGGACGACTATTAGACATATTGTTGTGAATGGTTCTGATGCTCACAGATTGGACTACTATTGGACATTTTGTTGTGAATGGTGCTGCTGTTCACAGATTGGACTACGATTGGAAATATTGTTGTGAATGGTGAAGCTGTTCACAGATTGGACTACTATTGGACATATTGTTGTGAATGGTGCTGTTGCTCACAGATTGGACTAATATTGGACATATTGTTGTGAATGATGCTGCTGCTCACAGATTCGACTGCTATTAGACATATTTTTGTGAATGGTGCTGCTGTTCACAGATTGGACTACTATTGGACATGTTGTTGTGAATGGTGCTGCTGTTCACAGATTGGACTACTATTAGACATATTGTTGTGACTGGTGCTGCTGTTCACGGAAGTGGTCTACTATTGGACATATTGTTGTGAATGGTGCTGCTGTTCACAGATTGGACTACTATTGGACATATTGTTGTGAATGGTGCTGCTGTTCACAGATTGGACTCCTATTGGACATATTGTTGTGAATGGTGCAGCTGTTCACGGATTGGACTAATATTGGACATATTGTTGTGAATGATGCTGCTGCTCACAGATTCGACTACTATTAGACATATTGTTGTGAATGGTGCACTGTTCACATATTTGACTACTATTGGACATATTGTTGTGACTGGTGCTGCTGTTCACAGAATTGGACTACTATTGGACATATTGTTGTGAATGGTGCTGCTGTTCACAGATTGGACTACGATTGGACATATTGTTGTGAATGGTGCTGCTGTTCACAGATTGGACTACTATTGGACATATTTTTGTGAATGGTGCTGCTGTTCACAGATTGGACTAATATTGGACATATTGTTGTGAATGGTGCTGCTGTTCACAGATTGGACTAATATTGGACATATTGTTGTGAATGGTGCTGCTGTTCACAGATTGGACGACTATTGGACATATTGTTGTGAATGGTGCTGCTGCTCACAGATTGGACTACTAATGGACATATTGTTGTGAATGGTGCTTTTGCTCACAGATTGGACTACTATTGGACATATTGTTGTGAATGGTGCGGCTGTTCACAGATTGGACTACTATTGGACATATTGTTGTGAATGGTGCTGCTGTTCACAGATTGGACTACTATTAGACATATTGTTGTGAATGGTGCTGCTTTTCACAGATTGGACTATTATTGGACATATTGTTGTGAATGGTGCTGCTGTTCACAGATTGGACTACTATTGGACATTATGTTGTGAATGGTGATGTTCATAGATTGGACTAATATTAGACAAATTGTTGTGAATGGTGCTGCTGTTCACAGATTGGACTACTATTGGACATATTGTTGTGAATGGTGCTGTTGCTCACAGATTGGACTAATATTGGACATATTGTTGTGAATGGTGCTGCTGCTCACAGACTGGATAACTATTGGACATGTTGTTGTGAATGGTGCTGCTGTTCTCAGATTGGACTACTATTAGACATATTGTTGTGACTGGTGCTGCTGTTCACGGAAGTGGTCTACTATTGGACATATTGTTGTGAATGGTGCTGCTGTTCACAGATTGGACTACTATTGGACATATTATTGAGAATGGTGCTGCTGTTCAGAGATTGGACAACTATTGGACATATTGTTGTGAATGGTGCTGCTGTTCACAGATTGGATTTCTATCGGACATATTGTTGTGAATGGTGCTGTTGCTCACAGATTGGTACTATTAGACATATTGTTGTGAATGTTGCTGCTGCTCACAGATTGGACTTCCATTGGACATATTGTTGTGAATGGTGCTATTGCTCACAGACTGGACTACTATTAGACATATTGTTGTGAATGGTGAAGCTGTTCACAGATTGGACTATGATTGGACATATTGTTGTGAATGGTGCTGCTGTTCACAGATTGGACTCCAATTGGACATATTGTTGTGAATGGTGCAGCTGTTCACAGATTGGACTAATATTGGACATATTGTTGTGAATGGTGAAGCTGTTCACAGATTGGACTTCGATTGGACATATTGTTGTGAATGGTGATGTTCATAGATTGGACTAATATTCGACAAATTGTTGTGAATGGTGCTCCTGTTCACAGGTTGGACTACTATTGGACATATTGTTGTGAATGGTGCTGTTGCTCACAGATTGGACTAATATTGGACATATTGTTGTGAATGATGCTGCTGTTCACAAATTCGACTACTATTAGACATATTTTTGTGAATGGTGCTGCTGTTCACAGATTGGACTACTATTGGACATATTGTTGTGACTCGTGCTGCTGTTCACAGAATTGGACTACTATTGGACATATTGTTGTGAATGGTGCTGCTGTTCACAGATTGGACTACTATTGGACATATTGTTGTGAATGGTGCTCCTGTTCACAGATTGGACTAATATTCGACATATTGTTGTGAATGATGATGCTGCTGCTCACAGATTGGACTACTATTGGACATATTGTTGTGAATGATGCTGTTGTTCACAGACTGGACTACTATTGGACATGTTGTTGTGAATGGTGCTGTTGCTCAAAGATTGGACTACCATTGGACATATTGTTGTGAATGATGCTGCTGTTCACAGAATTGGTCTACTATTGGACATATTGTTGTGAATGGTGCTGCTGTTCACAGATTGGACTACTATTGGACATATTGTTGAGAATGGTGCTGCTGTTTAGAGATTGGACAACTATTGGACATATTGTTGTGAATGGTGCTGCTGCTCACAGATTGTACTACTATTGGACATATTGTTGTGAACGGTGCTGCTGTTCACAGATTGGACTTCTATTGGACATATTGCTGTGAATGGTGCTGTTGCTCACAGATTGGTACTATTAGACTAATTGTTGTGAATGTTGCTGCGGCTCAAAGATTGGACTTCTATTGGACATATTATTGTGAATGGTGCTGTTGCTCACAGACTGGACTACTATTAGACATATTGTTTTGAATGGTGCTGCTGTTCACAGATTGGACTAGTATTGGACATATTGTTGTGAATGGTGCTGCTTTCACAGTATGGACAACTATCGGACATATTGTTGTGAATTGTGTTGCTGCTCACAGATTGGACAACTATTGGACATATTGTTGTGAATGGTGCTGCTGCTCACAGATTGGACTACTATTGGACATATTGTTGTGAATGGTGCTGCTGTTCACAGATTGGACTAATATTGGACATATTGTTGTGAATGATGCTGCTGCTCACAGATTCGACTACTATTAGACATATTGTTGTGAATCGTGCACTCTTCACAGATTTGACAACTATTGGACATATTGTTGTGACTGGTGCTGCTGTTCACAGAATTGGACTGCTATTGGACATATTGTTGTGAATGGTGCTGCTGTTCACAGATTGGACTACTATTGGACATATTTTTGTGAATGGTGCTGCTGTTCACAGGTTGGACTAATATTGGACATATTGTTGTGAATGGTGCTGCTGTTCACAGATTGGACTAATATTGGACATATTGTTGTGAATGGTGCTGCTGTTCACAGATTGGACGACTATTGGACATATTGTTGTGAATGGTGCTGCTGCTCACAGATTGGACAACTAATGGACATATTGTTGTGAATGGTGCTTTTGCTCACAGACTGGACTACTATTGGACATATTGTTGTGAATGGTGCGGCTGTTCACAGATTGGACTACTATTGGACATATTGTTGTGAATGGTGCTGCTGTTCACAGATTGGACTGCTATTAGACATATTGTTGTGAATGGTGCTGCGTTTCACAGATTGGTCTATTATTGGACATATTGTTGTGAATGGTGCTGCTGTTCACAGATTGGACTACTATTAGACATATTGTTGTGAATGGTTCTGATGCTCACAGATTGGACTACTATTGGACATTTTGTTGTGAATGGTGCTGCTGTTCACAGATTGGACTACTATTGGAAATATTGTTGTGAATGGTGAAGCTGTTCACAGATTGGACTACTTTTGGACATATTGTTGTGAATGGTGCTGTTGCTCACAGATTGGACTAATATTGGACATATTGTTGTGAATGATGCTGCTGCTCACAGATTCGACTGCTATTAGACATATTTTTGTGAATGGTGCTGCTGTTCACAGATTGGACTACTATTGGACATATTGTTGTGACTGGTGCTGCTGTTCACAGAATTGGACTACTATTGGACATATTGTTGTGAATGGTGCTGCTGTTCACAGATTGGACTACTATTGGACATATTGTTGTGAATGGTGCTGCTGTTCACAGATTGGACTAATATTGGACATATTGTTGTGAATGGTGCTGCTGTTCACAGATTGGACTAATATTCGACATATTGTTGTGAATGATGCTGCTGCTCACAGATTGGACTACTATTGGACATATTGTTGTGAATGGTGCTGCTGTTCACAGATTGGACTAATTTTGGACATATGCTTGTGAATGGTGCTGCTGTTCACAGATTGGACTACTATTGGACATATTGTTGTGAATGGTGCTGCTGCTCACAGACTGGACTACTATTGGACATGTTGTTGTGAATGGTACTGCTGTACACAGATTGGACTACTATTAGACATATTGTTGTGACTGGTGCTGCTGTTCACGGAAGTGGTCTACTATTGGACATATTGTTGTGAATGGTGCTGCTGTTCACAGATTGGACTACTATTGGACATATTATTGAGAATGTTGCTGCTGTTCAGAGATTGGACAACTATTGGACATATTGTTGTGAATGGTGCTGTTGCTCACAGATTGGTACTGTTAGACATATTGTTGTGAATGTTGCTGCTGCTCACAGATTGGACTTCCATTGGACATATTGTTGTGAATGGTGCTGTTGCTCACAGACTGGACTACTATTAGACATATTGTTGTGAATGGTGAAGCTGTTCACAGATTGGACTATGATTGGACATACTGTTGTGAATGGTGCTGCTGTTCACAGTTTGGACTACTATTGGACTATTTGTTATGAATGGTGCTGCTGCTCACAGATTGGACTACTATTGGACATATTGTTGTGAATGGTGCTGCTGTTCACAGATTGGACTCCTATTGGACATATTGTTGTGAATGGTGCTGTTGTTCACAGATTGGACTAATATTGGACATATTGTTGTGAATGGTGAAGCTGTTCACAGATTGGACTTCGATTGGACATATTGTTGTGAATGGTGATGTTCATAGATTGGACTAATATTCGACAAATTGTTGTGAATGGTGCTGCTGTTCACAGATTGGACTACTGTTGGACATATTGTTGTGAATGATGCTGCTGCTCACAGATTCGACTACTATTAGACATATTTTTGTGAATGGTGCTGCTGTTCACAGATTGGACTACTATTGGACATATTGTTCTGACTGGTGCTGCTGTTCACAGAATTGGACTACTATTGGACATATTGTTGTGAATGGTGCTGCTGTTCACAGATTGGACTACTATTGGACATATTGTTGTGAATGGTGCTGCTGTTCACAGATTGGACTAATATTCGACATATTGTTGTGAATGATGATGCTGCTGCTCAAAGATTGGACTACTATTGGACATATTGTTGTGAATGGTGCTGCTGTTCACAGATTGGACTAATATTGGACATATTCTTGTGAATGGTGCTGCTGTTCACAGATTGGACTACTATTGGACATATTGTTGTGAATGGTGCTGATGCTCACAGATTGGACTACTATTGGACATATTGTTGTGACTGGTGCTGCTGCTCACAGACTGGACTACTATTGGACATGTTGTTGTGAATGGTGCTGTTGCTCAAAGATTGGACTACCATTGGACATATTGTTGTGAATGATGCTGCTGTTCACAGATTGGACTACTATTAAACATATTGTTGTGACTGGTGCTGCTGTTCACAGAATTGGTCTACTATTGGACATATTGTTGTGAATGGTGCTGCTGTTCACAGATTGGACTACGATTGGACATATTGTTGAGAATGGTGCTGCTGTTTAGAGATTGGACAACTATTGGACATATTGTTGTGAATGGTGCTGCTGCTCACAGATTGGACTACTATTGGACATATTGTTGTGAACGGTGCTGCTGTTCACAGATTGGACTTCTATTGGACATATTGTTGTGAATGGTGCTGTTGCTCACAGATTGGTACTATTAGACATATTGTTGTGAATGTTTCTGCGGCTCACAGATTGGACTTCTATTGGACATATTATTGTGAATGGTGCTGTTGCTCACAGATTGGTACTATTAGACATCTTGTTTTGAATGGTGCTGCTGTTCACAGATTGGACTACTATTGGACATATTGTTGTGAATGGTGCTGCTTTCACAGTATGGACAACTATCGGACATATTGTTGTGAATTGTGTTGCTGCTCACAGATTGGACAACTATTGGACATATTGTTGTGAATGGTGCTGCTGCTCACAGATTGGACTACTATTGGACATATTGTTGTGAATGGTGCTGCTGTTCACAGATTGGACTTCTATTGGACATATTGTTGTAAATGGTGCTGCTGCTCACAGATTGGACGACTATTGGACATATTGTTGTGAATGGTGCTGCTGTTCACAGATTGGACTACTATAGGACATATTGTTGTGAATGGTGCTGCTGTTCACAGATTGGACTAATATTGGACACATTGTTGTGAATCGTGCTGCTGTTCACAGATTGGACTGCTACTGGACATATTGTTGTGAATGGTGCTGCTGCTCACAGACTGGACTACTATTGGACATATTGTTGTGAATGGTGCTGTTGCTCACAGATTGGACTTCTATTGGACATATTGTTGTGAATGGTGCTGTTGCTCACAGATTGGTACTATTAGACATTTTTTGTGAATGTTGCTGCTGCTCACAGATTGGACTACTATTGGACATATTGTTGTGACTGGTGCTGCTGTTCACAGAATTGGACTATTATTGGACATATTGTTGTGAATGGTGCTGCTGTTCACAGATTGGACTACTATTGGACATATTGTTGTGAATGGTGCTGCTGTTCACAGATTGGACTAATATTCGACATATTGTTGTGAATGATGATGCTGCTGCTCACAGATTGGACTACTATTGGACATATTGTTGTGAATGGTGCTGCTGTTCACAGATTCGACTAATATTGGACATATTCTTGTGAATGCTGCTGCTGTTCACAGATTGGACTACTATTGGACATATTGTTGTGACTGGTGCTGCTGTTCACAGAATTGGTCTACTATTGGACATATTGTTGTGAATGGTGCTGCTGTTCACAGATTGGACTACTATTGGACATATTGTTGAGAATGGTGCTGCTGTTCAGATATTGGACAACTATTGGACATATTGTTGTGAATGGTGCTGCTGCTCACAGATTGGACTTCTATTGGACATATTGTTGTGAATGGTGCTGCTGTACATAGATTGGACTTCTATTGGACATATTGTTGTGAATGGTGCTGTTGCTCACAGATTGGTACTATTAGACATATTGTTGTGAATGTTGCTGCTGCTCACAGATTGGACTTCTATTGGACATATTATTGTGAATGGTGCTATTGCTCACAGACTGGACTACTATTAGACATATTGTTTTGAATGGTGCTGCTGTTCTCAGATTTGACTACTATTGGACATATTGTTGTGAATGGTGCTGCTTTCACAGTATGGACAACTCTCGGACATATTGTTGTGAATGGTGTTGCTGCTCACAGATTGGACAACCATTGGACATATTGTTGTGAATGGTGCTGCTGCTCACAGATTGGACTACTATTGGACATATTGTTGTGAATGGTGCTGCTGTTCACAGATTGGACTACTATTGGACATATTGTTGTGAATGGTGCTGCTGTTCACAGATTGGACTAATATTGGACATATTGTTGTGAATCGTGCTGCTGTTCACAGATTGGACTACTACTGGACATATTGTTGTGAATGGTGCTGCTGCTCACAGACTGGACTACTATTGGACATATTGTTGTGAATGGTGCTGTTGCTCACAGATTGGAATAATATTGGACATATTGTTGTGAATGATGCTGCTGGTCACAGTTTCGACTACTATTGGACATATTGTTGTGAATGGTGCTGCTGTTCACAGATTGGACTACTATTGGACATATTGTTGTGAATGGTGCTGCTGTTCACAGATTGGACTACTTTTGGATATATTGTTGTGAATGGTGCTGCTGCTCACAGATTGGACTACTATTGGACATATTGTTGTGAATGGTGTTGTTGCTCACAGATTGGCCTAATATTGGACATATTGTTGTGAATGATGCTGCTGCTCACATATTAGACTACTATTGGACATATTGCTGTGAATGGTGCTGCTGTTCACAGATTGGACTAATATTGGACATATTGTTGTGAATGGTGCTGCTGTTCACAGATTGGACAACTATTGGACATATTGTTGTGAATTTTGCTGCTGTTGGCAGATTGGACTAATATTGGACACATTGTTGCGAATGGTGCTGCTGTTCACAGATTGGACTACTATTGGACATATTGTTGTGAATGGTGCTGCTGCTCACAGATTGGACTACTATTAGACATGTTGTTGTGAATGGTGTTGCTGCTCAAAGATTGGCCTACTATTGAACATATTGTTGTGAATGGTGTTGCTGCTCACAGATTGGACTACTATTGAACATATTGTTGTGAATGTTGCTGCTGTACACAGATTGGACTACTATTGGACATATTGTTGTGAATGGTGCTGCTGTTCACAGATTGGACTACTATTAGACATATTGTTGTGAATGGTGCTGCTGCGCACAGATTGGACTACTATTGGACATATTGTTGTGAATGGTGCTGCTGTTCACTGATTGGACTGCTATTAGACATATTGTTGTGAATGGTGCTGCTGTTCCCAGATTGGACTACTATTGGACATATTGTTGTGAATGGTGCTGTTGCTCACAGATTGGTACTATTAGACATCTTGTTTTGAATGGTGCTGCTGTTCACAGATTGGACTACTATTGGACATATTGTTGTGAATGGTGCTGCTTTCACAGTATGGACAACTATCGGACATATTGTTGTGAATTGTGTTGCTGCTCACAGATTGGACAACTATTGGACATATTGTTGTGAATGGTGCTGCTGCTCAGAGATTGGACTACTATTGGACATATTGTTGTGAATGGTGCTGCTGTTCACAGATTGGACTTCTATTGGACATATTGTTGTAAATGGTGCTGCTGCTCACAGATTGGACTACTATTGGACATATTGTTGTGAATGGTGCTGCTGTTCACAGATTGGACTACTATAGGACATATTGTTGTGAATGGTGCTGCTGTTCACAGATTGGACTAATATTGGACATATTGTTGTGAATCGTGCTGCTGTTCACAGATTGGACTACTACTGGACATATTGTTGTGAATGGTGCTGCTGCTCACAGACTGGACTACTATTGGACATATTGTAGTGAATGGTTGTGAATGGTGCTGTTGCTCACAGATTGGACTTCTATTGGACATATTGTTGTGAATGGTGCTGTTGCTCACAGATTGGTACTATTAGACATTTTTTGTGAATGTTGCTGCTGCTCACAGATTGGACTACTATTGGACATATTGTTGTGACTGGTGCTGCTGTTCACAGAATTGGACTATTATTGGACATATTGTTGTGAATGGTGCTGCTGTTCACAGATTGGACTACTATTGGACATATTGTTGTGAATGGTGCTGCTGTTCACAGATTGGACTAATATTCGACATATTGTTGTGAATGATGATGCTGCTGTTCACAGATTCGACTAATATTGGACATATTCTTGTGAATGCTGCTGCTGTTCACAGATTGGACTACTATTGGACATATTGTTGTGACTGGTGCTGCTGTTCACAGAATTGGTCTATTATTGGACATATTGTTGTGAATGGTGCTGCTGTTCACAGATTGGACTACTATTGGACATATTGTTGAGAATGGTGCTGCTGTTCAGAGATTGGACAACTATTGGACATATTGTTGTGAATGGTGCTGCTGCTCACAGATTGGACTTCTATTGGACATATTGTTGTGAATGGTGCTGCTGTACATAGACGGACTTCTATTGGACATATTGTTGTGAATGGTGCTGTTGCTCACAGATTGGTACTATTAGACATATTGTTGTGAATGTTGCTGCTGCTCACAGATTGGACTTCTATTGGACATATTATTGTGAATGGTGCTATTGCTCACAGACTGGACTACTATTGGACATATTGTTTTGAATGGTGCTGCTGTTCACAGATTGGACTACTATTGGACATATTGTTGTGAATGGTGCTGCTTTCACAGTATGGACAACTCTCGGACATATTGTTGTGAATGGAGTTGCTGCTCACAGATTGGACAACCATTGGACATATTGTTGTGAATGGTGCTGCTGCTCACAGATTGGACTACTATTGGACATATTGTTGTGAATGGTGCTGCTGTTCACAGATTGGACTTCTATTGGACATATTGTTGTAAATGGTGCTGCTGCTCACAGATTGGACTACTATTGGACATATTGTTGTGAATGGTGCTGCTGTTCACAGATTGGACTTCTATTGGACATATTGTTGTGAATGGTGCTGCTGTTCACAGATTGGACTAATATTGGACATATTGTTGTGAATCGTGCTGCTGTTCACAGATTGGACTACTACTGGACATATTGTTGTGAATGGTGCTGCTGCTCACAGACTGGACTACTATTGGACATATTGTTGTGAATGGTGCTGTTGCTCACAGATTGGACTAATATTGGACATATTGTTGTGAATGATGCTGCTGGTCACAGATTCGACTACTATTGGACATATTGTTGTGAATGGTGCTGCTGTTCACAGATTGGACTACTATTGGACATATTGTTGTGAATGGTGCTGCTGTTCACAGATTTGACTACTTTTGGATATATTGTTGTGAATGGTGCTGCTGCTCACAGATTGGACTACTTTTGGACATATTGTTGTGAATGGTGTTGTTGCTCACAGATTGGCCTAATATTGGACATATTGTTGTGAATGATGCTGCTGCTCACATATTAGACTACTATTGGACATATTGCTGTGAATGGTGCTGCTGTTCACAGATTGGACTACTATTGGGCATATTGTTGTGAATGGTGCTGCTGTTCACAGATTGGACAACTATTGGACATATTGTTGTGAATTTTGCTGCTGTTCACAGATTGGACTAATATTGGACATATTGTTGCGAATGGTGCTGCTGTTCACAGATTGGACTACTATTGGACATATTGTTGTGAATGGTGCTGCTGCTCACAGATTGGACTACTATTAGACATGTTGTTGTGAATGGTGTTGCTGCTCAAAGATTGGGCTACTATTGAACATATTGTTGTGAATGGTGTTGCTGCTCACAGTTTGGACTACTATTGAACATATTGTTGTGAATGTTGCTGCTGTACACAGATTGGACTACTATTGGACATATTGTTGTGAATGGTGCTGCTGTTCACAGATTGGACTACTATTAGACATATTGTTGTGAATGGTGCTGCTGCTCACAGATTGGACTACTATTGGACATATTGTTGTGAATGGTGCTGCTGTTCACAGATTGGACTGCTATTAGACATATTGTTGTGAATGGTGCTGCTGTTCCCAGATTGGACTACTATTGGACATATTGTTGTGAATGGTGCTGCTGTTCACAGATTGGACTACTATTGGACATATTGTTGTGAATGGTGCTGCTGTTCACAGATTGGACTACTATGAGACATATTGTTGTGAATGGTTCTGATGCTCACAGATTGGACTACTATTGGACATATTGTTGTGAATGGTGCTGCTGTTCACAGATTGGACTACGATTGGACATATTGTTGTGAATGGTGCTGCTGTTCACAGATTGGACAACTATTGGACATATTGTTGTGAATGGTGCTGCTGTTCACAGATTTGACTACTATTGGACATATTGTTGTGAATGGTGCTGCTGTTCACAGATTGGACTAATATTCGACATATTGTCGTGAATGATGATGCTGCTGCTCACAGATTGGACTACTATTGGACATATTGTTGTGAATGGTGCTGCTGTTCACAGATTCGACTAATATTGGACATATTCTTGTGAATGGTGCTGCTGTTCACAGATTGGACTACTATTTGACATATTGTTGTGACTGGTGCTGCTGCTCACAGAATTGGTCTACTATTGGACATATTGTTGTGAATGGTGCTGCTGTTCACAGATTGGACTACTATTGGACATATTGTTGAGAATGGTGCTGCTGTTCAGAGATTGGACAACTATTGGACATATTGTTGTGAATGGTGCTGCTGCTCACAGATTGGACTACTATTGGACATATTGTTGTGAATGGTGCTGCTGTACATAGATTGGACTTCTATTGGACATATTGTTGTGAATGGTGCTGTTGCTCACAGATTGGTACTATTAGACATATTGTTGTGAATGTTGCTGCTGCTCACAGATTGGACTTCTATTGGACATATTATTGTGAATGGTGCTGTTGCTCACAGACTGGACTACTATTAGACATATTGTTTTGAATGGTGCTGCTGTTCACAGATTGGACTACTATTGGACATATTGTTGTGAATGGTGCTGCTTTCACAGTATGGACAACTCTCGGACATATTGTTGTGAATGGTGTTGCTGCTCACAGATTGGACAACTATTGGACATATTGTTGTGAATGGTGCTGCTGCTCACAGATTGGACGACTATTGGACATATTGTTGTGAATGGTGCTGCTGTTCACAGATTGGACTTCTATTGGACATATTGTTGTAAATGGCGCTGCTGCTCACAGATTGGACTACTATTGGACATATTGTTGTGAATGGTGCTGCTGTTCACAGATTGGACTAATATTGGACATATTGTTGTGAATGATGCTGCTGCTCACAGATTCGACTACTATTGGACATATTGTTGTGAATGGTGCTGCTGTTCACAGATTGGACTACTATTGGACATATTGTTGTGAATGGTGCTGCTGTTCACAGATTGGACTACTTTTGGATATATTGTTGTGAATGGTGCTGCTGCTCACAGATTGGACTACTATTGGACATATTGTTGTGAATGGTGTTGTTGCTCACAGATTGGCCTAATATTGGACATATTGTTGCGAATGGTGCTGCTGCTCACATATTAGACTACTATTGGACATATTGCTGTGAATGGTGCTGCTGTTCACAGATTGGACTAATATTGGACATATTGTTGTGAATGGTGCTGCTGTTCACAGATTGGACAACTATTGGACATATTGTTGTGAATTTTGCTGCTGTTCACAGATTGGACTAATATTGGACATATTGTTGCGAATGGTGCTGCTGTTCACAGATTGGACTACTATTGGACATATTGTTGTGAATGGTGCTGCTGCTCACAGATTGGACTACTATTGGACATATTGTTGTGAATGGTGCTGCTGTTCACAGATTGGACTGCTATTAGACATATTGTTGTGAATGGTGCTGCTGTTCCCAGATTGGACTACTATTGGACATATTGTTGTGAATGGTGCTGCTGTTCACAGATTGGACTACTATTGGACATATTGTTGTGAATGGTGCTGCTGTTCACAGATTGGACTACTATGAGACATATTGTTGTGAATGGTTCTGATGCTCAAAGATTGGACTACTATTGGACATATTGTTGTGAATGGTGCTGCTGTTCACAGATTGGACTGCTATTGGACATATTGTTGTGAATGGTGCTGCTGTTCACAGATTGGACTACTATTGGACATATTGTTGTGAATGGTGATGTTCATAGATTGGACTAATATTAGACAAATTGTTGTGAATGGTGCTGCTGTTCACAGATTGGACTAAATATTGGACATATTGTTGTGAATGGTGCTGTTGCTCACAGATTGGACTAATATTGGACATATTATTGTAAATGTTGCTGCTGCTCACAGATTCGACTACTATTGGACATATTGTTGTGAATGGTGCTGCTGTTCACAGATTGGACTACTATTGGACATATTGTTGTGAATGGTGCTGCTGTTCACAGATTGGAATACTATTGGACATATTGTTGTGACTGGTGCTGCTGTTCACAGAATTGGACTACTATTGGACATATTGTTGTGAATGGTGCTGCTGTTCACAGATTCGACTACTATTGGACATATTGTTGTGAATGGTGCTGCTGTTCACAGATTGGACTACTATTGGACATATTGTTGTGAATGGTGCTGTTGCTCACAGATAGGACTAATATTGGACATATTGTTGTGAATGATGCTGCTGCTCAAAGATTGGACTACTATTGGACATATTGTTGTGAATGGTGATGCTGTTCACAGATTGGACTAATATTGGACATATTCTTGTGAATGGTGCTGCTGTTCACAGATTGGACTACTATTGGACATATTGTTGTGAATGGTGCTGATGCTCACAGATTGGACTACTATTGGACATATTGTTGAGAATGCTGCTGCTGTTCAGAGATTGGACAACTATTGGACATATTGTTGTGAATGGTGCTGCTGCTCACAGATTGGACTACTATTGGACATATTGTTGTGAATGGTGCTGCTGTTCACAGATTGGACTTCTATTGGACATATTGTTGTGAATGGTGCTGTTGCTCACAGATTGGTACTATGACACATATTGTTGTGAATGTTGCTGCTGCTCACAGATTGGACTTCTATTGGACATATTATTGTGAATGGTGCTGTTGCTCACAGATTGGACTACTATTAGACATATTGTTGTGAATGGTGCTGCTGTTCACAGATTGGACTACTATTGGACATATTGTTGTGAATGGTGCTGCTGTTCACAGATTGGACTAATATTGGACATATTGTTGTGAATGGTGAAGCTGTTCACAGATTGGACTACGATTGGACATATTGCTGTGAATGGTGATGTTCATAGATTGGACTAATATCAGACATATTGTTGTGAATGGTGCTGCTGTTCACAGATTGGACTACTATTGGACATATTGTTGTGAATGGTGCTGCTGCTCACAGACTGGACTACTATTGGACATATTGTTGTGAATGGTGCTGTTGCTCACAGATTGGACTAATATTGGACATATTGTTGTGAATGGTGCTGCTGTTCACAGATTGGACGACTATTGGACATATTGTTGTGAATGGTGCTGCTGCTCACAGATTGGACTACTATTGGACATATTGTTGTGAATGGTGCTGCTGTTCACAGATTGGACTTCTATTGGACATATTGTTGTGAATGGTGCTGTTGCTCACAGATTGGTACTATTAGACATATTGTTGTGAATGTTGCTGCTGCTCACAGATTGGACTTCGATTGGACATATTGTTGTGAATGGTGCTGTTGCTCACAGACTGGATTACTATTGGACATATTGTTGTGAATGGTGAAGATGTTCACAGATTGGACTATGATTGGACATATTGTTGTGAATGGTGCTGCTGTTCACAGTTTGGACTACTATTGGACATATTGTTATGAATGGTGCTGCTGCTCACAGATTGGACTACTATTGGACATATTGTTGTGAATGGTGCTGTTGCTCACAGATTGGACTAATATTGGACATATTGTTGTAAATGATGCTGCTGCTCACAGATTCGACTACTATTAGACTTATTTTTGTGAATGGTGCTGCTGTTCACAGATTGGACTACTATTGGACATATTGTTGTGACTGGTGCTGCTGTTCACAGAATTGGACTACTATTGGACATATTGTTGTGAATGGTGCTGCTGTTCACAGATTGGACTACTATTGGACATATTGTTGTGACTGGTGCTGCTGTTCACAGAATTGGACTACTATTGGACATATTGTTGTGAATGTTGCTGCTGCTCACAGATTGGACTTCTATTGGACATATTCTTGTGAATGGTGCTGTTGCTCACATATTGGATTACTATGAGACATATTGTTGTGAATGGTGCTGCTGTTCAAAGATTGGACTACTATTGGACATATTTTTGTGAATGGTGCTGCTGTTCACAGATTGGACTAATATTGGACATGTTGTTGTGAATGGTGAAGCTGTTCACAGATTGGACTACGATTGGACATATTGTTGTGAATGGTGCTGCTGCTCACAGACTGGACTACTATTTGACATGTTGTTGTGAATGGTGCTGTTGCTCAAAGATTGGACTACTATTGGACATATTGTTGTGAATGATGCTGCTGTTCACAGATTGGACTACTATTGGACATGTTGTTGTGAATGGTGCTGTTGCTCACAGATTGGACTACTTTTGGACATATTGTTGTGAATGGTGCTGCTGTTCACAGATTGGACTACTATTGGACATATTGTTGAGAATGCTGCTGCTGTTCAGAGATTGGACTTCTATTGGACATATTGTTGTGAATGGTGCTGCTGTTCACAGATTGGACTAATATTGGACATATTGTTGTGAATCGTGCTGCTGTTCACAGATTGGACTACTACTGGACATATTGTTGTGAATGGTGCTGCTGCTCACAGACTGGACTACTATTGGACATATTGTTGTGAATGGTGCTGTTGCTCACAGATTGGACTAATATTGGACATATTGTTGTGAATGATGCTGCTGGTCACAGATTCGACTACTATTGGACATATTGTTGTGAATGGTGCTGCTGTTCACAGATTGGACTACTATTGGACATATTGTTGTGAATGGTGCTGCTGTTCACAGATTGGACTACTTTTGGATATATTGTTGTGAATGGTGCTGCTGCTCACAGATTGGACTACTATTGGACATATTGTTGTGAATGGTGTTGTTGCTCACAGATTGGCTTAATATTGGACATATTGTTGTGAATGATGCTGCTGCTCACATATTAGACTACTATTGGACATATTGCTGTGAATGGTGCTGCTGTTCACAGATTGGACTAATATTGGACATATTGTTGTGAATGGTGCTGCTGTTCACAGATTGGACAACTATTGGACATATTGTTGTGAATTTTGCTGCTGTTCACAGATTGGACTAATATTGGACATATTGTTGCGAATGGTGCTGCTGTTCACAGATTGGACTACTATTGGACATATTGTTGTGAATGGTGCTGCTGCTCACAGATTGGACTACTATTAGACATGTTGTTGTGAATGGTGTTGCTGCTCAAAGATTGGCCTACTATTGAACATATTGTTGTGAATGGTGTTGCTGCTCACAGATTGGACTACTATTGAACATATTGTTGTGAATGTTGCTGCTGTACACAGATTGGACTACTATTGGACATATTGTTGTGAATGGTGCTGCTGTTCACAGATTGGACTACTATTAGACATATTGTTGTGAATGGTGCTGCTGCTCACAGATTGGACTACTATTGGACATATTGTTGTGAATGGTGCTGCTGTTCACAGATTGGACTGCTATTAGACATATTGTTGTGAATGGTGCTGCTGTTCCCAGATTGGACTACTATTGGACATATTGTTGTGAATGGTGCTGCTGTTCACAGATTGGACTACTATTGGACATATTGTTGTGAATGGTGCTGCTGTTCACAGATTGGACTACTATGAGACATATTGTTGTGAATGGTTCTGATGCTCACAGATTGGACTACTATTGGACATATTGTTGTGAATGGTGCTGCTGTTCACAGATTGGACTACTATTGGACATATTGTTGTGAATGGTGCTGCTGTTCACAGATTGGACTACGATTGGACATATTGTTGTGAATGGTGCTGCTGTTCACAGATTGGACAACTATTGGACATATTGTTGTGAATGGTGCTGCTCTTCACAGATTTGACTACTATTGGACATATTGTTGTGAATGGTGCTGCTGTTCACAGATTGGACTAATATTCGACATATTGTCGTGAATGATGATGCTGCTGCTCACAGATTGGACTACTATTGGACATATTGTTGTGAATGGTGCTGCTGTTCACAGATTCGACTAATATTGGACATATTCTTGTGAATGGTGCTGCTGTTCACAGATTGGACTACTATTTGACATATTGTTGTGACTGGTGCTGCTGCTCACAGATTGGTCTACTATTGGACATATTGTTGTGAATGGTGCTGCTGTTCACAGATTGGACTACTATTGGACATATTGTTGAGAATGGTGCTGCTGTTCAGAGATTGGACAACTATTGGACATATTGTTGTGAATGGTGCTGCTGCTCACAGATTGGACTACTATTGGACATATTGTTGTGAATGGTGCTGCTGTACATAGATTGGACTTCTATTGGACATATTGTTGTGAATGGTGCTGTTGCTCACAGATTGGTACGATTAGACATATTGTTGTGAATGTTGCTGCTGCTCACAGATTGGACTTCTATTGGACATATTATTGTGAATGGTGCTGTTGCTCACAGACTGGACTGCTATTAGACATATTGTTTTGAATGGTGCTGCTGTTCACAGATTGGACTACTATTGGACATATTGTTGTGAATGGTGCTGCTTTCACAGTATGGACAACTCTCGGACATATTGTTGTGAATGGTGTTGCTGCTCACAGATTGGACAACTATTGGACATATTGTTGTGAATGGTGCTGCTGCTCACAGATTGGACTACTATTGGACATATTGTTGTGAATGGTGCTGCTGTTCACAGATTGGACTACTATTGGACATATTGTTGTGAATGGTGCTGCTATTCACAGATTGGACTAATATTGGACATATTGTTGTGAATCGTGCTGCTGTTCACAGATTGGACTACTACTGGACATATTGTTGTGAATGGTGCTGCTGCTCACAGACTGGACTACTATTGGACATATTGTTGTGAATGGTGCTGTTGCTCACAGATTGGACTAATATTGGACATATTGTTGTGAATGATGCTGCTGCTCACAGATTCGACTACTATTGGACATATTGTTGTGAATGGTGCTGCTGTTCACAGATTGGACTACTATTGGACATATTGTTGTGAATGGTGCTGCTGTTCACAGATTGGACTACTTTTGGATATATTGTTGTGAATGGTGCTGCTGCTCACAGATTGGACTACTATTGGACATATTGTTGTGAATGGTGTTGTTGCTCACAGATTGGCCTAATATTGGACATATTGTTGCGAATGGTGCTGCTGCTCACATATTAGACTACTATTGGACATATTGCTGTGAATGGTGCTGCTGTTCACAGATTGGACTAATATTGGACATATTGTTGTGAATGGTGCTGCTGTTCACAGATTGGACAACTATTGGACATATCGTTGTGAATTTTGCTGCTGTTCACAGATTGGACTAATATTGGACATATTGTTGCGAATGGTGCTGCTGTTCACAGATTGGACTACTATTGGACATATTGTTGTGAATGGTGCTGCTGCTCACAGATTGGACTACTATTGGACATATTGTTGTGAATGGTGCTGCTGTTCACAGATTGGACTGCTATTAGACATATTGTTGTGAATGGTGCTGCTGTTCCCAGATTGGACTACTATTGGACATATTGTTGTGAATGGTGCTGCTGTTCACAGATTGGACTACTATTGGACATATTGTTGTGAATGGTGCTGCTGTTCACAGATTGGACTACTATGAGACATATTGTTGTGAATGGTTCTGATGCTCACAGATTGGACTACTATTGGACATATTGTTGTGAATGGTGCTGCTGTTCACAGATTGGACTGCTATTGGACATATTGTTGTGAATGGTGCTGCTGTTCACAGATTGGACTACTATTGGACATATTGTTGTGAATGGTGATGTTCATAGATTGGACTAATATTAGACAAATTGTTGTGAATGGTGCTGCTGTTCACAGATTGGACTACTATTGGACATATTGTTGTGAATGGTGCTGTTGCTCACAGATTGGACTAATATTGGACATATTATTGTAAATGTTGCTGCTGCTCACAGATTCGACTACTATTGGACATATTGTTGTGAATGGTGCTGCTGTTCACAGATTGGACTACTATTGGACATATTGTTGTGAATGGTGCTGCTGTTCACAGATTGGAATACTATTGGACATATTGTTGTGACTGGTGCTGCTGTTCACAGAATTGGACTACTATTGGACATATTGTTGTGAATGGTGCTGCTGTTCACAGATTCGACTACTATTGGACATATTGTTGTGAATGGTGCTGCTGTTCACAGATTGGACAACTATTGGACATATTGTTGTGAATGGTGCTGCTGTTCACAGATTTGACTACTATTGGACATATTGTTGTGAATGGTGCTGCTGCTCACAGATTGGACTACTATTGGACATATTGTTGTGAATGGTGTTGCTGTACATAGATTGGACTTCTATTGGACATATTGTTGTGAATGGTGCTGCTGCTCACAGATTGGACTACTATTGGACATATTGTTGTGAATGGTGTTGTTGCTCACAGATTGGCCTAATATTGGACATATTGTTGCGAATGGTGCTGCTGCTCACATATTAGACTACTATTGGACATATTGCTGTGAATGGTGCTGCTGTTCACAGATTGGACTAATATTGGACATATTGTTGTGAATGGTGCTGCTGTTCACAGATTGGACAACTATTGGACATATTGTTGTGAATTTTGCTGCTGTTCACAGATTGGACTAATATTGGACATATTGTTGCTAATGGTGCTGCTGTTCACAGATTGGACTACTATTGGACATATTGTTGTGAATGGTGCTGCTGCTCACAGATTGGACGACTATTGGACATATTGTTGTGAATGGTGCTGCTGTTCACAGATTGGACTGCTATTAGACATATTGTTGTGAATGGTGCTGCTGTTCCCAGATTGGACTACTATTGGACATATTGTTGTGAATGGTGCTGCTGTTCACAGATTGGACTACTATTGGACATATTGTTGTGAATGGTGCTGCTGTTCACAGATTGGACTACTATGACACATATTGTTGTGAATGGTTCTGATGCTCACAGATTGGACTACTATTGGACATATTGTTGTGAATGGTGCTGCTGTTCACAGATTGGACTGCTATTGGACATATTGTTGTGAATGGTGCTGCTGTTCACAGATTGGACTACTATTGGACATATTGTTGTGAATGGTGATGTTCATAGATTGGACTAATATTAGACAAATTGTTGTGAATGGTGCTGCTGTTCACAGATTGGACTACTATTGGACATATTGATGTGAATGGTGCTGTTGCTCACAGATTGGACTAATATTGGACATATTATTGTAAATGTTGCTGCTGCTCACAGATTCGACTACTATTGGACATATTGTTGTGAATGGTGCTGCTGTTCACAGATTGGACTACTATTGGACATATTGTTGTGAATGGTGCTGCTGTTCACAGATTGGAATACTATTGGACATATTGTTGTGACTGGTGCTGCTGTTCACAGAATTGGACTACTATTGGACATATTGTTGTGAATGGTGCTGCTGTTCACAGATTCGACTACTATTGGACATATTGTTGTGAATGGTGCTGCTGTTCACAGATTGGACTACTATTGGACATATTGTTGTGAATGGTGCTGTTGCTCACAGATATGACTAATATTGGACATATTGTTGTGAATGAAGCTGCTGCTCAAAGATTGGACTACTATTGGACATATTGTTGTGAATGGTGATGCTGTTCACAGATTGGACTAATATTGGACATATTCTTGTGAATGGTGCTGCTGTTCACAGATTGGACTACCATTGGACATATTGTTGTGAATGGTGCTGATGCTCACAGATTGGACTTCTATTGGACATATTGTTGTGAGTGGTGCTGCTGCTCACAGACTGGACTATTATTGGACATATTGTTGTGAATGGTGCTGCTGTTCACAGATTGGACTACTATTGGACATATTGTTGAGAATGCTGCTGCTGTTCAGAGATTGGACGACTATTGGACATATTGTTGTGAATGGTGCTGCTGCTCACAGATTGGACTACTATTGGACATATTGTTGTGAATGGTGCTGATGCTCACAGATTGGACTACTATTGGACATATTGTTGTGAGTGGTGCTGCTGCTCACAGACTGGACTATTATTGGACATATTGTTGTGAATGGTGCTGCTGTTCACAGATTGGACTACTATTGGACATATTGTTGAGAATGCTGCTGCTGTTCAGAGATTGGACGACTATTGGACATATTGTTGTGAATGGTGCTGCTGCTCACAGATTGGACTACTATTGGACATATTGTTGTGAATGGTGCTGCTGTTCACAGATTGGACTTCTATTGGACATATTGTTGTGAATGGTGCTGTTGCTCACAGATTGGTACTATGACACATATTGTTGTGAATGTTGCTGCTGCTCACAGATTGGACTTCTATTGGACATATTATTGTGAATGGTGCTGTTGCTCACAGATTGGACTACTATTAGACATATTGTTGTGAATGGTGCTGCTGTTCACAGATTGGACTACTATTGGACATATTGTTGTGAATGGTGCTGCTGTTCACAGATTGGACTAATATTGGACATATTGTTGTGAATGGTGAAGCTGTTCACAGATTGGACTACGATTGGACATATTGCTGTGAATGGTGATGTTCATAGATTGGACTAATATTAGACATATTGTTGTGAATGGTGCTGCTGTTCACAGATTGGACTACTATTGGACATATTGTTGTGAATGGTGCTGCTGCTCACAGACTGGACTACTATTGGACATATTGTTGTGAATGGTGCTGTTGCTCACAGATTGGACTAATATTGGACATATTGTTGTGAATGGTGCTGCTGTTCACAGATTGGACTACTATTGGACATATTGTTGTGAATGGTGCTGCTGCTCACAGATTGGACTACTATTGGACATATTGTTGTGAATGGTGCTGCTGTTCACATTGGACTTCTATTGGACATATTGTTGTGAATGGTGCTGTTGCTCACAGATTGGTACTATTAGACATATTGTTGTGAATGTTGCTGCTGCTCACAGATTGGACTTCGATTGGACATATTGTTGTGAATGGTGCTGTTGCTCACAGACTGGATTACTATTAGACATATTGTTGTGAATGGTGAAGATGTTCACATTTTGGACTAGGATTGGACATATTGTAGTGAATGGTGCTGCTGTTCACAGTTTGGACTACTATTGGACATATTGTTATGAATGGTGCTGCTGGTCACAGATTGGACTACTATTGGACATATTGTTGTGAATGGTGCTGTTGCTCACAGATTGGACTAATATTGGACATATTGTTGTAAATGATGCTGCTGCTCACAGATTCAACTACTATTAGACATATTTTTGTGAATGGTGCTGCTGTTCACAGATTGGACTACTATTGGACATATTGTTGTGACTGGTGCTGCTGTTCACAGAATTGGACTACTATTGGACATATTGTTGTGAATGGTGCTGCTGTTCACAGATTGGACTACTATTGGACATATTGTTGTGACTGGTGCTGCTGTTCTCAGAATTGGACTACTATTGGACATATTGTTGTGAATGTTGCTGCTGCTCACAGATTGGACTTCTATTGGACATATTCTTGTGAATGGTGCTGTTGCTCACATAGTGGATTACTATGAGACATATTGTTGTGAATGGTGCTGCTGTTCAAAGATTGGACTACTATTGGACATATTTTTGTGAATGGTGCTGCTGTTCACAGATTGGACTAATATTGGACATGTTGTTGTGAATGGTGAAGCTGTTCACAGATTGGACTACGATTGGACATATTGTTGTGAATGGTGCTGCTGCTCACAGACTGGACTACTATTTGACATGTTGTTGTGAATGGTGCTGTTGCTCAAAGATTGGACTACTATTGGACATATTGTTGTGAATGATGCTGCTGTTCACAGATTGGACTACTATTGGACATGTTGTTGTGAATGGTGCTGTTGCTCACAGATTGGACTACTTTTGGACATATTGTTGTGAATGGTGCTGCTGTTCACAGATTGGACTACTATTGGACATATTGTTGAGAATGCTGCTGCTGTTCAGAGATTGGACAACTATTGGACATATTGTTGTGATTGGTGCTGCTGCTCACAGATTGGACTACTATTGGACATATTGTTGTGAATGGTGCTGCTATTCACAGATTGGACTTCTATTGGACATATTGTTGTGAATGGTGCTGTTGCTCACAGATTGGACTACTATTAGACATATTGTTGTGAATGGTGCTGCTGTTCACAGATTGGACTACTATTGGACATATTTTTGTGAATGGTGCTGCAGTTCACAGATTGGACTAATATTGGACATATTGTTGTGAATGGTGAAGCTGTTCACAGATTGGACTACGATTGGACATATTGTTGTGAATGGTGATGTTCATAGATTGGACTAATATTAGACATATTGTTGTGAATGGTGCTGCTGTTCACAGATTGGACTAATATTGGACATATTGTTGTGAATCGTGCTGCTGTTCACAGATTGGACTACTACTGGACATATTGTTGTGAATGGTGCTGCTGCTCACAGACTGGACTACTATTGGACATATTGTTGTGAATGGTGCTGTTGCTCACAGATTGGACGAATATTGGACATATTGTTGTGAATGGTGCTGCTGTTCACAGATTGGACTACTATTGGACATATTGTTGTGAATGGTGCTGCTGCTCACAGATTGGACTACTATTGGACACATTGTTGTGAATGGTGTTGCTGCTCACAGATTGGACAACTATTGGACATATTGTTGTGAATGGTGCTGCTGCTCACAGATTGGACTACTATTGGACATATTGTTGTGAATGGTGCTGCTGTTCACAGATTTAACTTCGATTGGGCATATTGTTGTAAATGGTGCTGCTGCTCACAGATTGGACTACTATTGGACATATTGTTGTGAATGGTGCTGCTGTTCACAGATTGGACTACTATTGGACATATTGTTGTGAATGGTGCTGCTGTTCACAGATTTGACTAATATTGGACATATTGTTGTGAATCGTGCTGCTGTTCACAGATTGGACTACTACTGGACATATTGTTGTGAATGGTGCTGCTGCTCACAGACTGGACTACTGTTGGACATATTGTTGTGAATGGTGCTGTTGCTCACAGATTGGTCTAATATTGGACATATTGTTGTGAATGATGCTGCTGCTCACAGATTCGACTGCTATTGGACATATTGTTGTGAATGGTGCTGCTGTTCACAGATTGGACTCATATTGGACATATTGTTGGAATGGTGCTGCTGTTCACAGATTGGACAACGATTGGACATATTGTTGTGAATGGTGCTGCTGCTCACAGATTGGACTACTATTGAACATATTGTTGTGAATGTTGCTGCTGTTCACAGATTGGACTACTATTGGACATATTGTTGTGAATGGTGCTGCTGTTCACAGATTGGACTACTATTAGACATATTGTTGTGAATGGTGCTGCTGCTCACCGATTGGACTACTATTGGACATATTGTTGTGAATGGTGCTGCTGTTCACAGATTGGACTGCTATTAGACATATTGTTGTGAATGGTGCTGCTGTTCCCAGATTGGACTATTATTGGACATATTGTTGTGAATGGTGTTGTTGCTCACAGATTGGACTAATATTGGACATATTGTTGTGAATGATGCTGCTGCTCACATATTAGACTACTATTGGACATATTGCTGTGAATGGTGCTGCTGTTCACAGATTGGACTAATATTGGACATATTGTTGGAATGGTGCTGCTGTTCACAGATTGGACTACGATTGGACATATTGTTGTGAATGGTGCTGCTGCTCACAGATTGGACTACTATTAGACATGTTGTTGTGAATGATGTTCCTGCTCAAATATTGGCCTACTATTGAACATATTGTTGTGAATGGTGTTGCTGCTCACAGATTGGACTACTATTGAACATATTGTTGTGAATGTTGCTGCTGTTCACAGATTGGACTACTATTGGACATATTGTTGTGAATGGTGCTGCTGTTCACAGATTGGACTACTATTAGACATATTGTTGTGAATGGTGCTGCTGCTCACAGATTGGACTACTATTGGACATATTGTTGTGAATGGTGCTGCTGTTCACAGATTGGACTGCTATTAGACATATTGTTGTGAATGGTGCTGCTGTTCCCAGATTGGACTACTATTGGACATATTGTTGTGAATGGTGCTGCTGTTCACAGATTGGACTACTATTGGACATATTGTTGTGAATGGTGCTGCTGTTCACAGATTGAACTACTATGAGACATATTGTTGTGAATGGTTCTGATGCTCACAGATTGGACTACTATTGGACATATTGTTGTGAATGGTGCTGCTGTTCACAGATTGGACTACTATTGGACATATTGTTGTGAATGGTGCTGCTGTTCACAGTTTGGACTACGATTGGACATATTGTTGTGAATGGTGCTGCTGTTCACAGATTGGACTACTATTGGACATATTGTTGTGAATGGTGCTGTTGCTCACAGATAGGACTAATATTGGACATATTGTTGTGAATGATGCTGCTGCTCAAAGATTGGACTACTATTGGACATATTGTTGTGAATGGTGATGCTGTTTACAGATTGGACTAATATTGGACATATTGTTGTGAATGGTGCTGTTGCTCACAGATTGGACTAATATTGGACATATTGTTGTGAATAATGCTGCTGCTCACAGATTCGACTGCTATTGGACATATTCTTGTGAATGGTGCTGCTGTTCACAGATTGGACTACTATTGGACATATTGGTGTGAATGGTGCTGTTGCTCACAGATTGGACTAATATTGGACATATTGTTGTGAATGATGCTGCTGCTCACAGATTCGACTGTTATTGGACATATTGTTGTGAATGGTGCTGCTGTTCACAGATTGGACTAATATTGGACATATTGTTGTGAATGGTGCTGTTGCTCACAGATTGGACTACTATTGGACATATTGTTGTGAATGGTGCTGCTGTTCACAGATTGGACTAATTTTGGATATATTGTTGTGAATGGTGCTGCTGCTCACAGATTGGACTACTATTGGACATATTGTTGTGAATGGTGTTGTTGCTCACAGATTGGACTAATATTGGACATATTGTTGTGAATGATGCTGCTGCTCACAGATTGGACAATTATTGGACATATTGTTGTGAATTTTGCTGCTGTTCACAGATTGGACTAATATTGGACATATTGTTGCGAATGGTGCTGCTGTTCACAGATTGGACTACTATAGGACATATTGTTGTGAATGGTGCTGCTGCTCACAGATTGGACTACTATGAGACATGTTGTTGTGAATGGTGCTGCTGTTCACAGATTGGACTACTATTGGACATATTGTTGTGAATGGTGCTGCTGTTCACAGATTGGACTACGATTGGACATATTGTTGTGAATGGTGCTGCTGTTCACAGATTGGACTACTATTGGACATATTGTTGTGAATGGTGCTGTTGCTCACAGATAGGACTAATATTGGACATATTGTTGTGAATGATGCTGCTGCTCAAAGATTGGACTACTATTGTACATATTGTTGTGAATGGTGATGCTGTTCACAGATTGGGCTAATATTGGACATATTGTTGTGAATGGTGCTGTTGCTCACAGATTGGACTAATATTGGACATATTGTTGTGAATGGTGCTGTTGCTCACAGATTGGACTACTATTGGTCATATTGTTGTGAATGGTGCTGTTGCTCACAGATTGGACTACTATTGGACATATTGTTGTGAATAATGCTGCTGCTCACAGATTCGACTGCGATTGGACATATTCTTGTGAATGGTGCTGCTGTTCACAGATTGGACTACTATTGGACATATTGTTGTGAATGGTGCTGTTGCTCACAGATTGGACTAATATTGGACATATTGTTGTGAATGATGCTGCTGCTCACAGATTCGACTTTTATTGGACATATTGTTGTGAATGGTGCTGCTGTTCACAGATTGGACTACTATTGGACATATTGTTGTGAATGGTGCTGCTCTTCACAGATTGGACTAATTTTGGATATATTGTTGTGAATGGTGCTGCTGCTCACAGATTGGACTACTATTGGACATATTGTTGTGAATGGTGTTGTTGCTCACAGATTGGACTAATATTGGACATATTGTTGTGAATGATGCTGCTGCTCACAGATTGGACAACTATTGGACATATTGTTGTGAATTTTGCTGCTGTTCACAGATTGGACTAATATTGGACATATTGTTGCGAATGGTGCTGCTGTTCACAGATTGGACTACTATAGGACATATTGTTGTGAATGGTGCTGCTGCTCACAGATTGGACTAATATTAGACATGTTGTTGTGAATGGTGCTGCTGCTCACAGATTGGACTACTATTGGACATATTGTTGTGAATGGTGCTGCTGTTCACAGATTGGACTGCTATTAGACATATTGTTGTGAATAGTGCTGCTGTTCCCAGATTGGACTACTATTGGACATATTGTTGTGAATGGTGCTGCTGTTCACAGATTGGACTACTATTGGACATATTGTTGTGAATGGTGCTGCTGTTCACAGATTGGACTACTATGAGACATATTGTTGTGAATGGTTCTGATGCTCACAGATTGGACTACTATTGGACATATTGTTGTCAATGGTGCTGCTGTTCACAGATTGGACTGCTATTGGACATATTGTTGTGAATGGTGCTGCTGTTCACAGATTGGACTACGATTGGACATATTGTTGTGAATGGTGCTGCTGTTCACAGATTGGACTACTATTGGACATATTGTTGTGAATGGTGATGTTCATAGATTGGACTAATATTAGACAAATTGCTGTGAATGGTGCTGCTGTTCACAGATTGGACTACTATTGGCCATATTGTTGTGAATGGTGCTGTTGCTCACAGATTGGACTAATATTGGACATATTGTTGTAAATGATGCTGCTGCTCACAGATTCGACTACTATTAGACATATTGCTGTGAATGGTGTTGCTGCTCACAGATTGGACTACTATTAGACATATTGTTGTGAATGGTGCTGCTGCTCACAGATTGGACAACTATTGGACATATTGTTGTGAATGGTGCTGCTGCTCACAGATTGGACTACTATTGGACATATTGTTGTGAATGATGCTGCTGTTCACAGATTGGACTACTATTGGACATATTGTTGTGAATGGTGCTGCTGCTCACAGATTGGACTACTATTGGACATATTGTTGTGAATTGTGCTGCTGTTCACAGATTGGACTAATATTGTTCATATTGTTGTGAATGATGCTGCTGCTCACAGATTCGACTACTATTGGACATATTGTTGTGAATGGTGCTGCTGTTCACAGATTGGACTTCTATTGGACATATTGTTGTGAATGGTGCTGTTGCTCACGGAAGTGGTCTACTATTGGACATATTGTTGTGAATGGTGCTGCTGTTCACAGATTTGACTACTATTGGACATATTGTTGAGAATGGTGCTGCTGTTCAAGATTGGACAACTATTGGACATATTGTTGTGAATGGTGCTGCTGCTCACAGATTGGACTACTATTGGACATATTGTTGTGAATGGTGCTGCTGTTCACAGATTGGACTTCTATTGGACATATTGTTGTGAATGGTGCTGTTGCTCACAGATTGGTACTATTAGACATATTGTTGTGAATGTTGCTGCTGCTCACAGATTGGACTTCTATTGGACATATTATTGTGAATGGTGTTGTTGCTCACAGCCTGGACTACTATTAGACATATTGTTTTGAATGGTGCTGCTGTTCACAGATTGGACTACTATTGGACATATTGTTGTGAATGGTGCTGCTTTCACAGTATGGACAAATATCGGACATATTGTTGTGAATGGTGTTGCTGCTCACAGATTGGACTACTATTAGACATATTGTTGTGAATGGTGCTGCTGCTCACAGATTGGACAACTATTGGACATATTGTTGTGAATGGTGCTGCTGCTCACAGATTGGACTACTATTGGACATATTGTTGTGAATGATGCTGCTGTTCACAGATTGGACTACTATTGGACATATTGTTGTAAATGGTGCTGCTGCTCACAGATTGGACTACTATTGGACATATTGTTGTGAATTGTGCTGCTTTTCACAGATTGGACTAATATTGTTCATATTGTTGTGAATGATGCTGCTGCTCACAGATTCGACTACTATTGGACATATTGTTGTGAATGGTGCTGCTGTTAACAGATTGGACTACTATTGGACATATTGTTGTGAATGGAGCTGCTGCTCACAGACTGGACTACTATTGGACATATTGTTGTGAATGGTGCTGTTGCTCACAGATTGGACTAATATTGGACATATTGTTGTGAATGGCGCTGCTGTTCACAGATTGGACTACTATTAGACATATTGTTGTGACTGGTGCTGCTGTTCACAGAATTGGACTACTATTGGACATATTGTTGTGAATGGTGCTGCTGTTCACAGATTGGACTTCTATTGGACATATTGTTGTGAATGGTGCTGCTGTTCAGAGATTGGACAACTATTGGACATATTGTTGTGAATGGTGCTGCTGCTCATATATTGGACTACTATTGGACATATTGTTGTGAATGGTGCTGCTGTTCACAGATTGGAATTCTATTGGACATATTGTTGTGAATGGTGCTTTGCTCAAAGACTGGACGACTGTTAGACATATTGTTGTGAATGGTGCTGCTGTTCACAGATTGGACTACTATTGGACATATTGTTGTGAATGGTGCTGCTGTTCACAGATTGGACTAATATTGGACATATGTTGTGAATGGTGCTGCTGTTCACAGATTGGACTAATATTGGACATATTGTTGTGAATGGTGCTGCTGTTCACAGATTGGACTACTATTGGACATATTGTTGTGAATAGTGCTGTTGCTCACAGATTGGACTAATATTGGACATATTGTTGTGAATGATGCTGCTGCTCACAGATTCGACTACTATTGGACATATTGTTGTGACTGGTGCTGCTGTTCACAGATTGGACTACTATTGGACATATTGTTGTGAATGGTGCTGCTGTTCACAGATTGGACAACTATTGGACATATTGTTGTGAATGGTGCTGCTGTTCACAGATTGGACTACTATTGGACATATTGTTGTGAATGGTGCTGCTGCTCACAGATTGGACTACTATTGGACATATTGTTGTGAATGGTGCTGCTGTTCACAGATTGGACATCTATTGGACATATTGTTGTGAGTGGTGCTGTTGCTCACAGATTGGTACTATTAGACATATTGTTGTGAATGTTGCTGCTGCTCACAGATTGGACTTCTATTGGACATATTGTTGTGAATGGTGCTGTTGCTCACAGACTGGACTACTATTAGACATATTGTTGTGAATGGTGAAGTTGTTCACAGATTGGACTATGATTGGACATATTGTTGTGAATGGTGCTGCTGTTCACAGTTTGGACTACTATTGGACATATTGTTATGAATGGTGCTGCTGCTCACAGATTGGACTACTATTGGACATATTGTTGTGAATGGTGCTGCTGTTCACAGATTGGACTCCTATTGGACATATTGTTGTGAATGGTGCTGCTGTTCACAGATTGGACTAATATTGGACATATTGTTGTGAATGGTGCTGCTGTTCACAGATTGGACTACTATTGGACATATTGTTGTGAATGATGCTGCTGCTCACAGATTCGACTATTATTAGACATATTTTTGTGAATGGTGCTGCTGTTCACAGATTGGACTACTATTGGACATATTGTTGTGACTGGTGCTGCTGTTCACAGAATTGGACTACTATTGATCATATTGTTGTGAATGGTGCTGCTGTTCACAGATTGGACTACTATTGAACATATTGTTGTGAATGGTGCTGCTGTACACAGATTGGACTAATATTCGACATATTGTTGTGAATGATGCTGCTGCTCACAGATTGGACTACTATTGGACATATTGTTGTGAATGGTGCTGCTGTTCACAGATTGGATTAATATTGGACATATTCTTGTGAATGGTGCTGCTGTTCACAGATTGGACTACTATTGGACATATTGTTGTGAATGGTGCTGATGCTCACAGATTGGACTACTATTGGACATATTGTTGTGAATGGTGCTGCTGCTCACAGACTGGACTACTATTGTACATGTTGTTGTGAATGGTGCTGTTGCTCAAAGATTGGACTACTATTGGACTTATTGTTGTGAATGATGCTGCTGTTCACAGATTGGACTACTATTAGACATATTGTTGTGACTGGTGCTGCTGTTCACAGAATTGGTCTACTATTGGACATATTGTTGTGAATGGTGCTGCTGTTCACAGATTGGACTACTATTGGACATATTGTTGAGAATGGTGCTGCTGTTCAGAGATTGGACAAATATTGGACATATTGTTGTGAATAGTGCTGCTGCTCACAGATTGGACTACTATTGGACATATTGTTGTGAATGGTGCTGCTGTTCACATATTGGACTTCTATTGGACATATTGTTGTGAATGGTGCTGTTGCTCACAGATTGGTACTATGAGACATATTGTTGTGAATGTTGCTACTGCTCACAGATTGGACTTCTATTGGACATATTATTGTGAATGGTGCTGTTGCTCACAGACTGGACCACTATTGGACATATTGTTTTGAATGGTGCTGCTGTTCACAGATTGGACTACTATTGGACATATTGTTGTGAATGGTGCTGCTTTCACAGAATGGACAACTATCGGACATATTGTTGTGAATGGTGTTGCTGCTCACAGATTGGACTACTATTAGGCATATTGTTGTGAATGGTGCTGCTGCTCACAGATTGGACAACTATTGGAAATATTGTTGTGAATGGTGCTGCTGCTCACAGATTGGACTACTATTGGACATATTGTTGTGAATGGTGCTGCTGTTCACAGATTGGACTACTATTGGACATATTGTTGTGAATGGTGCTGCTGTTCACAGATTGGACTAATATTGGACATATTGTTGTGAATCGTGCTGCTGTTCACAGATTGGACTGCTACTGGACATATTGTTGTGAATGGTGCTGCTGCTCACAGACTGGACTACTATTGGACATATTGTTGTGAATGGTGCTGCTGTTCACAGATTGGACTAATATTGGACATATTGTTGTGAATGATGCTGCTGCTCACAGATTCGACTACACTTGGACATATTGTTGTGAATGGTGCTGCTGTTCACAGATTGGACTACTATTGGACATATTGTTGTGAATGGTGCTGCTGTTCACAGATTGGACTAATATTGGAAATATTGTTGTGAATGGTGCTGCTGTTCACAGATTGGACTAATATTGGACATATTGTTGTGAATGGTGCTGATGTTAACAGATTGGACGACTATTGGACATATTGTTGTGAATGGTGCTGTTGCTCACAGATTGGACTACTATTGGACATATTGTTGTGAATGGTGCTGCTGTTCACAGATTGGACGACTATTGGACATATTGTTGTGAATGGTGCTGCTGTTCACAGATTGGACTAATATTGGACATATTCTTGTGAATGGTGCTGCTGCTCACAGATTGGACTACTATTGGACATATTGTTGTGAATGGTGCTGCTGCTCACAGATTGGACTACTATAAGACATATTGTTGTGAATGGTGCTGCTGTTCACAGATTGGAAGTCTATTGGACATATTGTTGTGAATGGTGCTGCTGCTCACAGATTGGACTACTATAAGACATATTGTTGTGAATGGTGCTGCTGTTCACAGATTGGACTACTATTGGACATATTGTTGTGAATGGTGCTGCTGCTCACAGATTGGACTACTATTGGACATATTGTTGTGAATGGTGCTGCTGCTCACAGATTGGACTATTATAAAACATATTGTTGTGAATGGTGCTGCTGTTCACAGATTGGACTACTATTGGACATATTGTTGTGAATGGTGCTGCTGCTCACAGATTGGACTACTATAAGACATATTGTTGTGAATGGTGCTGCTGTTCACAGATTGGACTACTATTGGACATATTGTTGTGAATGGTGCTGCTGTTCACAGATTGGACTCCTATTCGACATATTGTTGTGAATGGTGCTGCTGCTCACAGATTGGTCTACTATTGGACATATTGTTGTGAATGGTGCTGCTGCTCACAGATTGGACTACTATAAGACATATTGTTGTGAATGGTGCTGCTGTTCACAGATTGGACTACTATTGGACATATTGTTGTGAATGGTGCTGCTGCTCACAGATTGGACTACTATTGGACATATTGTTGTGAATGGTGCTGCTGCTCACAGATTGGACTATTATAAAACATATTGTTGTGAATGGTGCTGCTGTTCACAGATTGGACTAATATTGGACATATTGTTGTGAATGGTGAAGCTGATCACAGATTGGACTACGATTGGACATATTGTTGTGAATGGTGATTTTCATAGATTGGAATAATATTAGACATATTGTTGTGAATGGTGCTGCTGTTCACAGATTGGACTACTATTGGACATATTGTTGTGAATGGTGCTGCTGCTCACAGATTGGACTACTATTGGACATATTGTTGTGAATGGTTCCGTTGCTCACAGATTGGACTATGATTGGACATATTGTTGTGAATGGTGCTGCTGTTCACAGATTGGACTACGATTGGAAATATTGTTGTGAATAGTGCTGCTGCTCACAGATTGGACTACTATTGGACATATTGTTGTGAATGGTGCTGCTGTTCACAGATTGGACTTTAATTGGACATATTGTTGTGAATGGTGCTGTTGCTCACAGATTGGTACTATTAGACATATTGTTGTGAATGTTGCTGCTGCTCACAGATTGGACTTCTATTGGACATATTGTTGTGAATGGTGCTGTTGCTCACAGACTGGACTACTATTAGACATATTGTTGTGAATGGTGAAGCTGTTCACAGATTGGACTATGATTGGACATATTGTTGTGAATGGTGCTGCTGTTCACAGTTTGGACTACTGTTGGACATATTGTTGTGAATGGTGCTGCTGTTCACAGATCGGCCTAATATTGGACATATTCTTGTGAATGGTGAAGCTGTTCACAGATTGGACTATGTTTGGAGATATTGTTGTGACTGGTGCTGTTCCCAGAATTGGACTACTATTGGACATATTTTTGTGAATGGTGCTGCTGTTCACAGATTGGACTACTATTGGACATATTGTTGTGAATGGTGCTGCTGTTCACAGATTGGACTAATATTGGACATATTGTTGTGAATGGTGCTGTTGCTCACAGATTGGATTGATATTGGACATATTGTTGTGAATGATGCTGCTGTTCACAGATTGGACCACTATTGGACATATTGTTGTGAATGGTGCTGCTGTTCACAGATTGGACTAATATTGGTCATATTGTTGTGAATGGTGCTGCTGTTCACAGATTGGACTACTATTGGACATATTGTTGTGAATGGTGCTGCTGTTCACAGATTGGACTAATATTGGACATATTGTTGTGAATGGTGCTGCTGTTCACAGAATTACACTACTATTGGACATATTGTTGTGAATGGTGCTGCTGTTCACAGATTGGACTACTGTTGGAAATATTCTGAATGGTGCTGCTGTTCACAGATTGGACAACTATTGGACATATTGTTGTGAATGGTGCTGCTGTTCACAGATTGGACTTCTATTGGACATATTGTTGTGAATGGTGCTGCTGCTCACAGATTGGACTACTATAAGACATATTGTTGTGAATGGTGCTGCTGTTCACAGATTGGAAGTCTATTGGACATATTGTTGTGAATGGTGCTGCTGTTCACAGATTGGACTAATATTGGACATATTGTTGTGAATGGTGAAGCTGTTCACAGATTGGACTACGATTTGACATATTGTTGTGAATGGTGATGTTCATAGATTGGAATAATATTAGACATATTGTTGTGAATGGTGCTGCTGTTCACAGATTGGACTACTATTGGACATATTGTTGTGAATGGTGCTGCTGCTCACAGATTGGACTACTATTGGACATATTGTTGTGAATGGTGCTGCTGTTCACAGATTGGACTCCTATTGGACATATTGTTGTGAATGGTGCTGCTGCTCACAGATTGGACTACTATTGGACATATTGTTGTGAATGGTGCTGCTGCTCACAGATTGGACTACTATTGGACATATTGTTGTGAATGGTGCTGCTGTTCACAGATTGGACTCCTATTGGACATATTGTTGTGAATGGTGCTGCTGCTCACAGATTGGACTACTATTGGACATATTGTTGTGAATGGTGCTGCTGCTCACAGATTGGACTACTATAAGACATATTGTTGTGAATGGTGCTGCTGTTCACAGATTGGACTACTATTGGACATATTGTTGTGAATGGTGCTGCTGCTCACAGATTGGACTACTATTGGACATATTGTTGTGAATGGTGCTGCTGCTCACAGATTGGACTATTATAAAACATATTGTTGTGAATGGTGCTGCTCTTCACAGATTGGACTAATATTGGACATATTGTTGTGAATGGTGAAGCTGATCACAGATTGGACTACGCTTGGACATTTTGTTGTGAATGGTGATTTTCATAGATTGGAATAATATTAGACATATTGTTGTGAATGGTGCTGCTGTTCACAGATTGGACTACTATTGGACATATTGTTGTGAATGGTGCTGCTGCTCACAGATTGGACTACTATTGGACATATTGTTGTGAATGGTTCCGTTGCTCACAGATTGGACTATGATTGGACATATTGTTGTGAATGGTGCTGCTGTTCACAGATTGGACTACGATTGGACATATTGTTGTGAATAGTGCTGCTGCTCACAGATTGGACTACTATTGGACATATTGTTGTGAATGGTGCTGCTGTTCACAGATTGGACTTTAATTGGACATATTGTTGTGAATGGTGCTGTTGCTCACAGATTGGTACTATTAGACATATTGTTGTGAATGTTGCTGCTGCTCACAGATTGGACTTCTATTGGACATATTGTTGTGAATGGTGATGTTGCTCACAGACTGGACTACTATTAGACATATTGTTGTGAATGGTGAAGCTGTTCACAGATTGGACTATGATTGGACATATTGTTGTGAATGGTGCTGCTGTTCACAGTTTGGACTACTGTTGGACATATTGTTGTGAATGGTGCTGCTGTTCACAGATCGGCCTAATATTGGACATATTCTTGTGAATGGTGAAGCTGTTGACAGATTGGACTATGTTTGGACATATTGTTGTGACTGGTGCTGTTCCCAGAATTGGACTACTATTGGACATATTTTTGTGAATGGTGCTGCTGTTCACAGATTGGACTACTATTGGACATATGGTTGTGAATGGTGCTGCTGTTCACAGATTGGACTAATATTGGACATATTGTTGTGAATGGTGCTGTTGCTCACAGATTGGATTGATATTGGACATATTGTTGTGAATGATGCTGCTGTTCACAGATTGGACCACTATTGGACATATTGTTGTGAATGGTGCTGCTGTTCACAGATTGGACTAATATTGGTCATATTGTTGTGAATGGTGCTGCTGTTCACAGATTGGACTACTATTGGACATATTGTTGTGAATGGTGCTGCTGTTCACAGATTGGACGAATATTGGACATATTGTTGTGAATGGTGCTGCTGTTCACAGAATTACACTACTATTGGACATATTGTTGTGAATGGTGCTGCTGTTCACAGATTGGACTACTGTTGGAAATATTCTGAATGGTGCTGCTGTTCACAGATTGGACAACTATTGGACATATTGTTGTGAATGGTGCTGCTGTTCACAGATTGGACTTCTATTGGACATATTGTTGTGAATGTTGCTGCTGCTCACAGATTGGACTTCCATTGGACATATTATTGTGAATGGTGCTGTTGCTCACAGACTGGACTACTATTAGACATATTGTTTTGAATGATGCTGCTGTTCACAGATTGGACTACTATTGGACATATTATTGTGAATGGTGCTGCTGTCACAGTATGGACAACTAACGGACAAATTGTTGTGAATGGTGTTGCTGCTCACAGATTGGACTACTATTAGACATATTGTTGTGAATGGTGCTGCTGCTCACAGATTGGACAACTATTGGACATATTGTTGTGAATGGTGCTGCTGCTCACAGATTGGACTACTATTGGACATATTGTTGTGAATGGTGCTGCTGTTCACAGATTGGACTACTATTGGACATATTGTTGTGAATGGTGCTGCTGCTCACAGATTGGACTACTATTGGACATATTGTTGTGAATGGTGCTGCTGCTCACAGATTGGACTACTATCAGACATATTGTTGTGAATGGTGCTGCTGTTCACAGATTGGACTACGAGTGGACATATTGTTGTGAATGGTGTTGCTGTTCACAGATTGGACTAATATTGGACATATTGTTGTGAATGGTGAAGCTGTTCACAGATTGGACTACTATTGGACATATTGTTGAGAATGGTGATGTTCATAGATTGGACTAATATTAGACATATTGTTGTGAATGGTGCAGCTGTTCACAGATTGGACTCCAATGGACATCTTGTTGTGAATGGTGCTGCTGTTCACAGATTGGACGAATATTGGACATATTGTTGTGAATGGTGCTGCTGTTCACAGATTGGACTACTATTGGACATATTGTTGTGAATGGTGCTGCTGCTCACAGATTGGACTACTATTGGACATATTGTTGAGAATGGTGCTGTTGCTCACAGATTGGACTAATATATGACATAATGTTGTGAATGATGCTGCTGTTCACAGATTGGACTACTATTGGACATATTGTTGTGAATGGTGCTGCTGTTCACAGATTGGACTAATATTGGGCATATTGTTGTGACTGGTGCTGCTGTTCACAGACTGGACTACTATTGGACATATTGTTGTGAATGGTGCTGCTGTTCACAGATTGGACAATTATTGGACATATTGTTGTGAATGGTGCTGCTGTTCACAGATTGGACTACTATTGGACATATTGTTGTGGATGGTGCTGCTGTCACAGATTGGACAACTATCGGACATATTGTTGTGAATGGTGTTGCTGCTCACAGATTGGACTACTATTAGACATATTGTTGTGAATGGTGCTGCTGCTCACAGATTGGACAAATATTAGACATATTGTTGTGAATGTTGCTGCTGTTCACAGATTGGACAACTATTAGACATATTGTCGTGAACGGTGTTGCTGCTCACAGATTGGCCTGCTATTGAACTTATTGTTGTGAATGGTCCAGCTGCTCACAGATTGGACTACTATTGAACATATTGTTGTGAATGGTGCTGCTGCTCACAGATTGGACTACTGTTGGACATATTGTTGTGAATGGTGCTGCTGCTCACAGATTGGACTACTATTGGACATATTGTTGTGAATGGTGCTGCTGCTCACAGACTGGACTAATATTGGACATATTGTTGTGAATGATGCTGCTGCTCACAGATTCGACTACTATTAGACATATTGTTGTGAATGGTGCTGCTGTTCACAGATTGGACTCCTATTGGACATATTGTTGTGACTGGTGCTGCTGTTCACAGAATTGGACTACTATTGGACATATTGTTGTGAATGGTGCTGCTGTTCACAGATTTGACTACTATTGGACATATTGTTGTGAATGGTGCTGCTGTTCACAGATTGGATAACTATTGGACATATTGTTGTGAATGGTGCTGCTGTTCACAGATTGGACTACGATTGGACATATTGTTATGAATGGTGCTGCTGCTCACAGTTGGACTACTATTGGACATATTGTTGTGAATGGTGCTGCTGTTCACAGATTGGACTTCTATTGGACATATTGTTGTGAATGGTGCTGTTGCTCACAGATTGGTACTATTAGACATATTGTTGTGAATGTTGCTGCTGCTCATAGATTGGACTTCTATTGGACATATTGTTGTGAATGGTGCTGTTGCTCACAGACTGGACGACTATTAGACATATTGTTGTGAATGGTGCTGCTTTCACAGATTGGACTACTATTACACATATTGTTGTGAATGGTGCTGCTGTCACAGATTGGACCACTATCGGACATATTGTTGTGAATCGTGTTGCTGCTCACATATTGGACTACTATTAGACATATTGTTGTGAATGGTGCTCCTGCTCACAGATTGGACTGATATTGGTCATATTGTTGTGAATGGTGCTGCTGTTCACAGATTGGACTACTGTTGGACATATTGTTGTGAATGTAGCTGCAGCTCACAGACTGGACGACTATTGGACATTTTGTTGTGAATGGTTCTGTTGCTCACAGATTGGACTACTATTAGACATATTGTTGTGAATGGTGCTGCTGTTCACAGATTGGACTACTATTGGACATATTGTTGTGTATGGTGCTGCTGTTCACAGATTGGACTACTATTGGACATATTGTTGTGAAAGGTGCTGCTGCTCACAGATTGGACTACTATTGGACATATTGTTGTGAATGGTGAAGCTGTTCACAGTTTGGACTATGATTGGACATATTGTTGTGAATGGTGCTGCTGTTCACAGATTGGACTACTATTGGACATATTGTTGTGAATGGTGCTGCTGCTCACAGATTGGACTACTATTGGACATATTGTTGTGAATGGTGCTGCTGTTCACAGATTGGACTACTATTGGACATATTGTTGTGAATGGTGCTGTTGCTCACAGATTGGTACTATTAGACATATTGTTGTGAATGTTGCTGCTGCTCACAGATTGGACTTCTATTGGACATATTGTTGTGAATGGTGCTGTTGCTCACAGACTGGACTACTATTAGACATATTGTTGTGAATGGTGAAGCTGTTCACAGATTGGACTATGATTGGACATATTGTTGTGAATGGTGCTGCTGTTCACAGTTTGGACTACTGTTGGACATATTGTTGTGAATGGTGCTGCTGTTCACAGATCGGCCTAATATTGGACATATTCTTGTGAATGGTGAAGCTGTTCACAGATTGGACTATGTTTGGACATATTGTTGTGACTGGTGCTGTTCCCAGAATTGGACTACTATTGGACATATTTTTGTGAATGGTGCTGCTGTTCACAGATTGGACTAATATTGGACATATTGTTGTGAATGGTGCTGTTGCTCACAGATTGGATTGATATTGGACATATTGTTGTGAATGATGCTGCTGTTCACAGATTGGACCACTATTGGACATATTGTTGTGAATGGTGCTGCTGTTCACAGATTGGACTAATATTGGTCATATTGTTGTGAATGGTGCTGCTGTTCACAGATTGGACTACTATTGGACATATTGTTGTGAATGGTGCTGCTGTTCACAGATTGGACGAATATTGGACATATTGTTGTGAATGGTGCTGCTGTTCACAGAATTACACTACTATTGGACATATTGTTGTGAATGGTGCTGCTGTTCACAGATTGGACTACTGTTGGAAATATTCTGAATGGTGCTGCTGTTCACAGATTGGACAACTATTGGACATATTGTTGTGAATGGTGCTGCTGTTCACAGATTGGACTTCTATTGGACATATTGTTGTGAATGTTGCTGCTGCTCACAGATTGGACTTCCATTGGACATATTATTGTGAATGGTGCTGTTGCTCACAGACTGGACTACTATTAGACATATTGTTTTGAATGATGCTGCTGTTCACAGATTGGACTACTATTGGACATATTGTTGTGAATGGTGCTGCTGTCACAGTATGGACAACAAACGGACAAATTGTTGTGAATGGTGTTGCTGCTCACAGATTGGACTACTATTAGACATATTGTTGTGAATGGTGCTGCTGCTCACAGCTTGGACAACTATTGGACATATTGTTGTGAATGGTGCTGCTGCTCACAGATTGGACTACTATTGGACATATTGTTGTGAATGGTGCTGCTGTTCACAGATTGGACTACTATTGGACATATTGTTGTGAATGGTGCTGCTGCTCACAGATTGGACTACTATTGGACATATTGTTGTGAATGGTGCTGCTGCTCACAGATTGGACGACTATCAGACATATTGTTGTGAATGGTGCTGCTGTTCACAGATTGGACTACGAGTGGACATATTGTTGTGAATGGTGTTGCTGTTCACAGATTGGACTAATATTGGACATATTGTTACTGAATGGTGAAGCTGTTCACAGATTGGACTACTATTGGACATATTGTTGAGAATGGTGATGTTCATAGATTGGACTAATATTAGACATATTGTTGTGAATGGTGCAGCTGTTCACAGATTGGACTCCAATGGACATCCTGTTGTGAATGGTGCTGCTGTTCACAGATTGGACGAATATTGGACATATTGTTGTGAATGGTGCTGCTGTTCACAGATTGGACTACTATTGGACATATTGTTGAGAATGGTGCTGTTGCTCACAGATTGGACTAATATATGACATAATGTTGTGAATGATGCTGCTGTTCACAGATTGGACTACTATTGGACATATTGTTGTGAATGGTGCTGCTGTTCACAGATTGGACTAATATTGGGCATATTGTTGTGACTGGTGCTGCTGTTCACAGACTGGACTACTATTGGACATATTGTTGTGAATGGTGCTGCTGTTCACAGATTGGACAATTATTGGACATATTGTTGTGAATGGTGCTGCTGTTCACAGATTGGACTACTATTGGACATATTGTTGTGGATGGTGCTGCTGTCACAGATTGGACAACTATCGGACATATTGTTGTGAATGGTGTTGCTGCTCACAGATTGGCCTACTATTGAACTTATTGTTGTGAATGGTCCAGCTGCTCACAGATTGGACTACTATTGAACATATTGTTGTGCATGGTGCTGCTGCTCACAGATTGGACTACTATTGGACATATTGTTGTGAATGATGCTGCTGCTCACAGATTCGACTACTATTAGACATATTGTTGTGAATGGTGCTGCTGTTCACAGATTGGACTCCTATTGGACATATTGTTGTGACTGGTGCTGCTGTTCACAGAATTGGACTACTATTGGACATATTGTTGTGAATGGTGCTGCTGTTCACAGATTTGACTACTATTGGACATATTGTTGTGAATGGTGCTGCTGTTCACAGATTGGACAACTATTGGACATATTGTTGTGAATGGTGCTGCTGTTCACAGATTGGACTACGATTGGACATATTGTTATGAATGGTGCTGCTGCTCACAGTTGGACTACTATTGGACATATTGTTGTGAATGGTGCTGCTGTTCACAGATTGGACTTCTATTGGACATATTGTTGTGAATGGTGCTGTTGCTCACAGATTGGTACTATTAGACATATTGTTGTGAATGTTGCTGCTGCTCACAGATTGGACTTCTATTGGACATATTGTTGTGAATGGTGCTGTTGCTCACAGACTGGACGACTATTAGACATATTGTTGTGAATGGTGCTGCTTTCACAGATTGGACTACTATTACACATATTGTTGTGAATGGTGCTGCTGTCACAGATTGGACCACTATCGGACATATTGTTGTGAATCGTGTTGCTGCTCACATATTGGACTACTATTAGACATATTGTTGTGAATGGTGCTCCTGCTCACAGATTGGACTGATATTGGTCATATTGTTGTGAATGGTGCTGCTGTTCACAGATTGGACTACTGTTGGACATATTGTTGTGAATGTAGCTGCAGCTCACAGACTGGACGACTATTGGACATTTTGTTGTGAATGGTTCTGTTGCTCACAGATTGGACTACTATTAGACATATTGTTGTGAATGGTGCTGCTGTTCACAGATTGGACTACTATTGGACATATTGTTGTGTATGGTGCTGCTGTTCACAGATTGGACTACTATTGGACATATTGTTGTGAAAGGTGCTGCTGCTCACAGATTGGACTACTATTGGACATATTGTTGTGAATGGTGCTGCTGTTCACAGATTGGACAGCTATTGGACATATTGTTGTGAATGGTGCCGCTGTTCACAGATTGGACTACTATTGGACATATTGTTGTGAATGGTGCTGCTGCTCACAGATTGGACTACTATTAGACATATTGTTGTGAATGTTGCTGCTGTTCACAGATTGGACAACTATTCGACATATTGTCGTGAACGGTGTTGCTGCTCACAGATTGGCCTACTATTGAACTTATTGTTGTGAATGGTCCAGCTGCTCACAGATTGGACTACTATTGAACATATTGTTGTGAATGGTGCTGCTGCTCACAGATTGGACTACTATTGGACAGATTGTTGTGAATGGTGCTGCTGCTCACAGATTGGACTACTATTGGACATATTGTTGTGAATGGTGCTGCTGCTCACAGACTGGACTAATATTGGACATATTGTTGTGAATGATGCTGCTGCTCACAGATTCGACTACTATTAGACATATTGTTGTGAATGGTGCTGCTGTTCACAGATTGGACTCCTATTGGACATATTGTTGTGACTGGTGCTGCTGTTCACAGAATTGGACTACTATTGGACATATTGTTGTGAATGGTGCTGCTGTTCACAGATTTGACTACTATTGGACATATTGTTGTGAATGGTGCTGCTGTTCACAGATTGGATAACTATTGGACATATTGTTGTGAATGGTGCTGCTGTTCACAGATTGGACTACGATTGGACATATTGTTATGAATGGTGCTGCTGCTCACAGTTGGACTACAATTGGACATATTGTTGTGAATGGTGCTGCTGTTCACAGATTGGACTTCTATTGGACATATTGTTGTGAATGGTGCTGTTGCTCACAGATTGGTACTATTAGACATATTGTTGTGAATGTTGCTGCTGCTCATAGATTGGACTTCTATTGGACATATTGTTGTGAATGGTGCTGTTGCTCACAGACTGGACGACTATTAGACATATTGTTGTGAATGGTGCTGCTTTCACAGATTGGACTACTATTACACATATTGTTGTGAATGGTGCTGCTGTCACAGATTGGACCACTATCGGACATATTGTTGTGAATCGTGTTGCTGCTCACATATTGGACTACTATTAGACATATTGTTGTGAATGGTGCTCCTGCTCACAGATTGGACTGATATTGGTCATATTGTTGTGAATGGTGCTGCTGTTCACAGATTGGACTACTGTTGGACATATTGTTGTGAATGTAGCTGCAGCTCACAGACTGGACGACTATTGGACATTTTGTTGTGAATGGTTCTGTTGCTCACAGATTGGACTACTATTAGACATATTGTTGTGAATGGTGCTGCTGTTCACAGATTGGACTACTATTGGACATATTGTTGTGTATGGTGCTGCTGTTCACAGATTGGACTACTATTGGACATATTGTTGTGAATGGTGCTGTTGCTCACAGATTGGTACTATTAGACATATTGTTGTGAATGTTGCTGCTGCTCACAGATTGGACTTCTATTGGACATATTGTTGTGAATGGTGCTGTTGCTCACAGACTGGACTACTATTAGACATATTGTTGTGAATGGTGAAGCTGTTCACAGATTGGACTATGATTGGACATATTGTTGTGAATGGTGCTGCTGTTCACAGTTTGGACTACTGTTGGACATATTGTTGTGAATGGTGCTGCTGTTCACAGATCGGCCTAATATTGGACATATTCTTGTGAATGGTGAAGCTGTTCACAGATTGGACTATGTTTGGACATATTGTTGTGACTGGTGCTGTTCCCAGAATTGGACTACTATTGGACATATTTTTGTGAATGGTGCTGCTGTTCACAGATTGGACTACTATTGGACATATGGTTGTGAATGGTGCTGCTGTTCACAGATTGGACTAATATTGGACATATTGTTGTGAATGGTGCTGTTGCTCACAGATTGGATTGATATTGGACATATTGTTGTGAATGATGCTGCTGTTCACAGATTGGACCACTATTGGACATATTGTTGTGAATGGTGCTGCTGTTCACAGATTGGACTAATATTGGTCATATTGTTGTGAATGGTGCTGCTGTTCACAGATTGGACTACTATTGGACATATTGTTGTGAATGGTGCTGCTGTTCACAGATTGGACGAATATTGGACATATTGTTGTGAATGGTGCTGCTGTTCACAGAATTACACTACTATTGGACATATTGTTGTGAATGGTGCTGCTGTTCACAGATTGGACTACTGTTGGAAATATTCTGAATGGTGCTGCTGTTCACAGATTGGACAACTATTGGACATATTGTTGTGAATGGTGCTGCTGTTCACAGATTGGACTTCTATTGGACATATTGTTGTGAATGTTGCTGCTGCTCACAGATTGGACTTCCATTGGACATATTATTGTGAATGGTGCTGTTGCTCACAGACTGGACTACTATTAGACATATTGTTTTGAATGATGCTGCTGTTCACAGATTGGACTACTATTGGACATATTGTTGTGAATGGTGCTGCTGTCACAGTATGGACAACAAACGGACAAATTGTTGTGAATGGTGTTGCTGCTCACAGATTGGACTACTATTAGACATATTGTTGTGAATGGTGCTGCTGCTCACAGATTGGACAACTATTGGACATATTGTTGTGAATGGTGCTGCTGCTCACAGATTGGACTACTATTGGACATATTGTTGTGAATGGTGCTGCTGTTCACAGATTGGACTACTATTGGACATATTGTTGTGAATGGTGCTGCTGCTCACAGATTGGACTACTATTGGACATATTGTTGTGAATGGTGCTGCTGCTCACAGATTGGACTACTATCAGACATATTGTTGTGAATGGTGCTGCTGTTCACAGATTGGACTACGAGTGGACATATTGTTGTGAATGGTGTTGCTGTTCACAGATTGGACTAATATTGGACATATTGTTGTGAATGGTGAAGCTGTTCACAGATTGGACTACTATTGGACATATTGTTGAGAATGGTGATGTTCATAGATTGGACTAATATTAGACATATTGTTGTGAATGGTGCAGCTGTTCACAGATTGGACTCCAATGGACATCTTGTTGTGAATGGTGCTGCTGTTCACAGATTGGACGAATATTGGACATATTGTTGTGAATGGTGCTGCTGTTCACAGATTGGACTACTATTGGACATATTGTTGTGAATGGTGCTGCTGCTCACAGATTGGACTACTATTGGACATATTGTTGAGAATGGTGCTGTTGCTCACAGATTGGACTAATATATGACATAATGTTGTGAATGATGCTGCTGTTCACAGATTGGACTACTATTGGACATATTGTTGTGAATGGTGCTGCTGTTCACAGATTGGACTAATATTGGGCATATTGTTGTGACTGGTGCTGCTGTTCACAGACTGGACTACTATTGGACATATTGTTGTGAATGGTGCTGCTGTTCACAGATTGGACAATTATTGGACATATTGTTGTGAATGGTGCTGCTGTTCACAGATTGGACTACTATTGGACATATTGTTGTGGATGGTGCTGCTGTCACAGATTGGACAACTATCGGACATATTGTTGTGAATGGTGTTGCTGCTCACAGATTGGACTACTATTAGACATATTGTTGTGAATGGTGCTGCTGCTCACAGATTGGACTAATATTAGACATATTGTTGTGAATGTTGCTGCTGTTCACAGATTGGACAACTATTAGACATATTGTCGTGAACGGTGTTGCTGCTCACAGATTGGCCTACTATTGAACTTATTGTTGTGAATGGTCCAGCTGCTCACAGATTGGACTACTATTGAACATATTGTTGTGCATGGTGCTGCTGCTCACAGATTGGACTACTATTGGACATATTGTTGTGAATGGTGCTGCTGCTCACAGATTGGACTACTATTGGACATATTGTTGTGAATGGTGCTGCTGCTCACAGACTGGACTAATATTGGACATATTGTTGTGAATGATGCTGCTGCTCACAGATTCGACTACTATTAGACATATTGTTGTGAATGGTGCTGCTGTTCACAGATTGGACTCCTATTGGACATATTGTTGTGACTGGTGCTGCTGTTCACAGAATTGGACTACTATTGGACATATTGTTGTGAATGGTGCTGCTGTTCACAGATTTGACTACTATTGGACATATTGTTGTGAATGGTGCTGCTGTTCACAGATTGGACAACTATTGGACATATTGTTGTGAAAGGTGCTGCTGTTCACAGATTGGACTACGATTGGACATATTGTTATGAATGGTGCTGCTGCTCACAGTTGGACTACTATTGGACATATTGTTGTGAATGGTGCTGCTGTTCACAGATTGGACTTCTATTGGACATATTGTTGTGAATGGTGCTGTTGCTCACAGATTGGTACTATTAGACATATTGTTGTGAATGTTGCTGCTGCTCACAGATTGGACTTCTATTGGACATATTGTTGTGAATGGTGCTGTTGCTCACAGACTGGACGACTATTAGACATATTGTTGTGAATGGTGCTGCTTTCACAGATTGGACTACTATTACACATATTGTTGTGAATGGTGCTGCTGTCACAGATTGGACCACTATCGGACATATTGTTGTGAATCGTGTTGCTGCTCACATATTGGACTACTATTAGACATATTGTTGTGAATGGTGCTCCTGCTCACAGATTGGACTGATATTGGTCATATTGTTGTGAATGGTGCTGCTGTTCACAGATTGGACTACTGTTGGACATATTGTTGTGAATGTAGCTGCAGCTCACAGACTGGACGACTATTGGACATTTTGTTGTGAATGGTTCTGTTGCTCACAGATTGGACTACTATTAGACATATTGTTGTGAATGGTGCTGCTGTTCACAGATTGGACTACTATTGGACATATTGTTGTGTATGGTGCTGCTGTTCACAGATTGGACTACTATTGGACATATTGTTGTGAAAGGTGCTGCTGCTCACAGATTGGACTACTATTGGACATATTGTTGTGAATGGTGCTGCTGTTCACAGATTGGACAGCTATTGGACATATTGTTGTGAATGGTGCCGCTGTTCACAGATTGGACTACTATTGGACATATTGTTGTGAATGGTGCTGCTGCTCACAGATTGGACTACTATTAGACATATTGTTGTGAATGGTGCTGCTGTTCACAGATTGGACTACTATTTGACATATTGTTGTGAATGGTGCTGCTGTTCACAGATTGGACTAATATTGGACATATTGTTGTGAATGGTGCTGCTGTTCACAGATTGGAATAATATTGGACATATTGTTGTGAATGGTGCTGCTGTTCACAGATTGGACTACTTTTGAACATATTGTTGTGAATGGTGCTGCTGCTGACAGACTTGACGACCATTGGACATATTGTTGTGAATGGTGCTGTTGCTCACAGATTGGACTAATATAGAACATATTGTTGTGAATGATGCTGCTGTTCACAGATTGGACTACTATTGGACATATTGTTGTGAATCGTGCTGCTGTTCACAGATTGGACAGCTATTGGACATATTGTTGTGAATGGTTCCGCTGTTCACAGATTGGACTACTATTGGACATATTGTTGTGAATGGTGCTGCTGCTCACAGATTGGACTACTATTGGACATATTGTTGTGAATGGTGCTGCTTTTCACACATTGGACTACTGTTGGACATATTGTTGTGAATGGTGCTGCTATTCACAGATTGGACTACTATTTGACATATTGTTGTGAATGGTGCTGCTGTTCACAGATTGGACTAATATTTTACATATTGTTGTGAATGGTGCTGCTGTTCACAGATTGGACTAATATTGGACATATTGTTGTGAATGGTGCTGCTGTTCACAGATTGGACTACTTTTGGACATATTGTTGTGAATGGTGCTGCTGCTGCCCAGACTTGACGACCATTGGACATATTGTTGTGAATGGTGCTGTTGCTCACAGATTGGACTAATATTGGACATATTGTTGTGAATGATGCTGCTGTTCACAGATTGGACTACTATTGGACATATTGTTGTGAATCGTGCTGCTGTTCACAGATTGGACAGCTATTGGACATATTGTTGTGAATGGTGCCGCTGTTCACAGATTGGACTACTATTGGACATATTGTTGTGAATGGTGCTGCTGCTCACAGATTGGACTACTATTAGACATATTGTTGTGAATGGTGCTGCTTTTCACAGATTGGACTGCTATTGGACATATTGTTGTGACTGGTGCTGCTGTTCACAGAATTGGACTACTATTGGACATATTGTTGTGAATGGTGCTGCTGGTCACAGATTGGACTACTATTGGACATATTGTTGTGATTGGTGCTGCTGTTCACAGATTGGACAACTATTGGACATATTGTTGTGAATGGTGCTGCTGTTCACAGATTGGACCAATATTGGACATATTGTTGTGAATGATGCTGCTGTTCACAGATTGGACTACTATTGGACATATTGTTGTGAATCGTGCTGCTGTTCACAGATTGGACAACTATTGGACATATTGTTGTGAATGGTGCTGCTGTTCACAGATTGGACTTCTATTGGACATATTGTTGTGAATGGTGCTGTTGATCACAGTTTGGTACTATTAGACATATTGTTGTGAATGTTGCTGCTGCTAACAGATTGGACTAATATTGGCCATATTGTTGTGAATGATGCTGCTGCTCACAGATTGGACTACTATTGGACATATTGTTGTGAATGGTGCTGCTGTTCACAGATTGGACTAATATTGGACATATTGTTGTGAATGGTGCTGCTGTTCACAGATTGGACTACGATTGGACATATTGTTATGAATGGTGCTGCTGCTCACAGTTGGACTACTATTGGACATATTGTTGTGAATGGTGCTGCTGTTCACAGATTGGACTTCTATTGGACATATTGTTGTGAATGGTGCTGTTGCTCACAGATTGGTACTATTAGACATATTGTTGTGAATGTTGCTGCTGCTCACAGATTGGACTTCTATTGGACATATTGTTGTGAATGGTGCTGTTGCTCACAGACTGGACGACTATTAGACATATTGTTGTGAATGGTGCTGCTTTCACAGATTGGACTACTATTACACATATTGTTGTGAATGGTGCTGCTGTCACAGATTGGACCACTATCGGACATATTGTTGTGAATCGTGTTGCTGCTCACATATTGGACTACTATTAGACATATTGTTGTGAATGGTGCTCCTGCTCACAGATTGGACTGATATTGGTCATATTGTTGTGAATGGTGCTGCTGTTCACAGATTGGACTACTGTTGGACATATTGTTGTGAATGTAGCTGCAGCTCACAGACTGGACGACTATTGGACATTTTGTTGTGAATGGTTCTGTTGCTCACAGATTGGACTACTATTAGACATATTGTTGTGAATGGTGCTGCTGTTCACAGATTGGACTACTATTGGACATATTGTTGTGTATGGTGCTGCTGTTCACAGATTGGACTACTATTGGACATATTGTTGTGAAAGGTGCTGCTGCTCACAGATTGGACTACTATTGGACATATTGTTGTGAATGGTGCCGCTGTTCACAGATTGGACTACTATTGGACATATTGTTGTGAATGGTGCTGCTGCTCACAGATTGGACTACTATTAGACATATTGTTGTGAATGGTGCTGCTGTTCACAGATTGGACTACTATTGGACATATTGTTGTGAATGGTGCTGCTGTTCACAGATTGGACTAATATTGGACATATTGTTGTGAATGGTGCTGCTGTTCACAGATTGGAATAATATTGGACATATTGTTGTGAATGGTGCTGCTGTTCACAGATTGGACTACTTTTGGACATATTGTTGTGAATGGTGCTGCTGCTGACAGACTTGACGACCATTGGACATATTGTTGTGAATGGTGCTGTTGCTCACAGATTGGACTAATATTGAACATATTGTTGTGAATGATGCTGCTGTTCACAGATTGGACTACTATTGGACATATTGTTGTGAATCGTGCTGCTGTTCACAGATTGGACAGCTATTGGACATATTGTTGTGAATGGTGCCGCTGTTCACAGATTGGACTACTATTGGACATATTGTTGTGAATGGTGCTGCTGCTCACAGATTGGACTACTATTGGACATATTGTTGTGAATGGTGCTGCTTTTCACACATTGGACTACTGTTGGACATATTGTTGTGAATGGTGCTGCTGTTCACAGATTGGACTACTATTTGACATATTGTTGTGAATGGTGCTGCTGTTCACAGATTGGACTAATATTTTACATATTGTTGTGAATGGTGCTGCTGTTCACAGATTGGACTAATATTGGACATATTGTTGTGAATGGTGCTGCTGTTCACAGATTGGACTACTTTTGGACATATTGTTGTGAATGGTGCTGCTGCTGCCCAGACTTGACGACCATTGGACATATTGTTGTGAATGGTGCTGTTGCTCACAGATTGGACTAATATTGGACATATTGTTGTGAATGATGCTGCTGTTCACAGATTGGACTACTATTGGACATATTGTTGTGAATCGTGCTGCTGTTCACAGATTGGACAGCTATTGGACATATTGTTGTGAATGGTGCCGCTGTTCACAGATTGGACTACTATTGGACATATTGTTGTGAATGGTGCTGCTGCTCACATATTGGACTACTATTGGACATATTGTTGTGAATGGTGCTGCTTTTCACACATTGGACTACTGTTGGACATATTGTTGTGAATGGTGCTGCTGTTCACAGATTGGACTAATATTGGACATATTGTTGTGAATGGTGCTGCTGTTCACAGATTGGACTACTATTGGACATATTGTTGTGAATGGTGCTGCTGCTCACAGACTGGACTACTATTGGACATATTGTTGTGAATGGTGCTGTTGCTCACAGATTGGACTAATATTGGACATATTGTTGTGAATGATGCTGCTGCTCACAGATTCGACTACTATTAGACATATTGTTGTGAATGGTGCTGCTGTTCACAGATTGGACTGCTATTGGACATATTGTTGTGACTGGTGCTGCTGTTCACAGAATTGGACTACTATTGGACATATTGTTGTGAATGGTGCTGCTGGTCACAGATTGGACTACTATTGGACATATTGTTGTGATTGGTGCTGCTGTTCACTGATTGGACAACTATTGGACATATTGTTGTGAATGGTGCTGCTGTTCACAGATTGGACCAATATTGGACATATTGTTGTGAATGATGCTGCTGTTCACAGATTGGACTACTATTGGACATATTGTTGTAAATCGTGCTGCTGTTCACAGATTGGACAACTATTGGACATATTGTTGTGAATGGTGCTGCTGTTCACAGATTGGACTTCTATTGGACATATTGTTGTGAATGGTGCTGTTGATCACAGTTTGGTACTATTAGACATATTGTTGTGAATGTTGCTGCTGCTAACAGATTGGACTAATATTGGGCATATTGTTGTGAATGATGCTGCTGCTCACAGATTGGACTACTATTGGACATATTGTTGTGAATGGTGCTGCTGTTCACAGATTGGACTAATATTGGACATATTGTTGTGAATGGTGCTGCTGTTCACAGATTGGACTACTGTTGGACATTTTGTTGTGAATGGTGCTGCTGTTCACAGATTGGACTAATATTGGACATATTGTTGTGAATGATGCTGCTGCTCACAGATTCGACTACTATTAGACATATTGTTGTGAATGGTGCTGCTGTTCACAGAAACTATTGGACATATTGTTGTGACTGGTGCTGCTGTTCACAGAATTGGACTACGATTGGACATATTGTTGTGAATGGTGCTGCTGTTCACAGATTGGACTACTTTTGGACATATTGTTGTGATTGGTGCTGCTGTTCACAGATTGGACAACTATTGGACATATTGTTGTGAATGGTGCTTCTGTTCACAGATTGGACTAATATTGGACATATTGTTGTGAATGGTACTGCTGCTCACAGATTGGACTACCATTGGACATATTGTTGTGAATGGTGCTGCTGTTCACAGATTGGACTGCTATTGGACATATATGTTGTGAATGGTGCTGTTGAACACAGATTGATATTATTAGACATATTGTTTTGAATGTTGCTGCTTCTCACAGATTGGACTTCTATTGTACATATTGTTGTGAATGGTGCTGTTGCTCACAGACTGGACTACTATTAGACATATTGTTGTGAATGGTGAAGCTGTTCACAGATTGGACTATGATTGGACATATTGTTGTGAATGGTGCTGCTGTTCACAGTTTGGAATACTATTGTGCATATTGTTGTGAATGGTGCTGCTGCTCACATATTGGACTACTATTGGACATATTGTTGTGAATGGTGCTGCTGTTCACAGATTGGACTACTATTGGACATATTATTGTGAATGGTGCTGCTGCTCACAGATTGGACTACTATTGGACATATTGTTGTGAATGGTGCTATTGCTCACAGATTCGACTACTATTAGACATATTAATGTGAATGGTGCTGCTGTTCACAGATTGGACTACTATTGGACATATTGTTATGATTGGTGCTGCTGTTCACAAATTGGACTAATATTGGACATTGTTGTGAATGGTGAAGCTGTTCACAGATTGGACTAGTATTGGACATATTGTTGTGAATGGTGCTGCTGTTCACAGATTGGACTAATATTGGACATATTGTTGTGAATGGTGCTGCTGTTCACAGATTGGACAACTATTGGACATATTGTTGTGAATGGTGCTGCTGCTCACAGATTGGACGACAATTGGACATATTGTTGTGAATGGTGCTGCTGTTCACAGATTGGACTTCTATTGGACATATTGTTGTGAATGGTGCTGTTGCACACAGATTGGTACTATTCGACATATTGTTGTGAATGTTGCTGCTGCTCACAGATTGGACTTCTATTGGACATATTGTTGTGAATGGTGCTGCTGTTCACAGTTTGGACTACTATTGGACATATTGTTGTGAATGGTGCTTCTGCTCACAGATTGGACTTCTATTGGACATATTGTTGTGAATGGTGCTGCTGTTCACAGTTTGGACTACTATTGGACATATTGTTGTAAATGGTGCTTCTGCTCACAGATTGGACTACTATTGGACATATTGTTGTGAATGGTGCTGCTGTTCACAGATTGGACTAATATTGGACATATTGTTGTGAATGGCGAAGCAGTTCACAGATTGGACTACGATTGGACATATTGTTGTGAATGGTGATGTTCATAGATTGGACTATTATTAGACATATTGTTGTGAATGGTGCTGCTGTTCACAGAATTGGACTACTCTGGACATCTTGTTGTGAATGGTGCTGCTGTTCACAGATTGGACTACTATTAGACATATTATTGTGAATGGTGCTGCTGTTCACAGATTGGAATTCTATTGGACATATTGTTGTGAATGGTGCTGTTGCTCACAGTTTGGTACTATTAGACATATTGTTGTGAATGTTGCTGCTGCTCACAGATTGGACTTCTATTGGACATATTGTTGTGAATGGTGCTGTTGCTCACAGATTGGAGTAATATTGGACATATTGTTGTGAATGATGCTGCTGCTCACAGATTGGACTACTATCGGACATATTGTTGTGAATGGTGCTGCTGTTCACAGATTGGACTAATATTGGACATATTGTTGTGAATGGTGCTTCTGTTCACAGATTGGACTACTGTTGGACATATTGTTGTGAATGGTGCTGCTGTTCACAGATTGGACTAATATTGGACATATTGTTGTGAATGGTGCTGCTGTTCACAGATTGGACTACTATTGAACATATTGTTGTGAATGGTGCTGCTGCTCACAGACTGGACTACTATTGGACATATTGTTGGGAATGGTGCTGTTGCTCACAGATTGGACTAATATTGGACATATTGTTGTGAATGATGCTGCTGCGCACAGATTCGACTACTATTAGACATATTGTTGTGAATGGTGCTGCTGTTCACAGATTGCACTACTGTTGGACATATTGTTGTGACTGGTGCTGCTGTTCACAGAATTGGACTACTATTGGACATATTGTTGTGAATGGTGCTGCTGTTCACAGATTGGACTAATATTGGACATATTGTTGTGAATGGTGCTGCTGTTCACAGATTGGACAACTATTGGACATATTGTTGTGAATGGTGCTGCTGTTCACAGATTGGACGACTATTGGACATATTGTTGTGAATGGTGCTGCTGCTCACAGATTGGACTACTATTGGACATATTGTTGTGAATGGTGCTGCTGTTCACAGATTGGACTTCTATTGGACATATTGTTGTGAATGGTGCTGTTGCACACAGATTGGTACTATTAGACATATTGTTGTGAATGTTGCTGCTGCTCACAGATTGGACTTCTATTGGACATATTGTTGTGAATGGTGCTGCTGTTCACAGTTTGGACTACTATTGGACATATTGTTGTGAATGGTGCTTCTGCTCACAGATTGGACATCTATTGGACATATTGTTGTGAATGGTGCTGCTGTTCACAGTTTGGACTACTATTGGACATATTGTTGTAAATGGTGCTTCTGCTCACAGATTGGACTACTATTGGACATATTGTTGTGAATGGTGCTGTTGCTCACAGATTGGACTAATATTGGACATATTGTTGTGAATGGCGATGTTCATAGATTGGACTATTATTAGACATATTGTTGTGAATGGTGCTGCTGTTCACAGATTGGACTACTATTGGACATATTGTTGTGAATGGTGCTGTTGCTCACAGATTGGACTAATATTGGACATATTTTTGTGAATGATGCTGCTGCTCACAGATTCGACTACTATTAGACATATTTTTGTGAATGTTGCTGCTGTTCACAGATTGGACTACTATTGGACATATTGTTGTGACAGCTGCTGCTGTTCACAGGATTGGACTACTCTGGACATATTGTTGTGAATGGTGCTGCTGTTCACAGATTGGACTACTATTAGACATATTATTGTGAATGGTGCTGCTGTTCACAGTTTGGACTACTATTGGACATATTGTTGTGACTGGTGCTGCTGTTCACAGAATTGGACTACTATTGGACATATTGTTGTGAATCGTGCTGCTGTTCACAGATTGGACTACTATTGGACATATTGTTGTGAATGGTGCTGCTGTTCACAGACTGGACAACTATTGGACATATTGTTGTGAATGGTGCTGCTGTTCACAGATTGGACTACTATTGGACATATTGTTGTGAATGGTGCTGCTGCTCACAGATTGGACTACTATTGGACATATTGTTGTGAATGGTGCTGCTGTTCACAGATTGAACTACTATTGGACATATTGTTGTGAATGGTGCTGCTGCTCACAGATTGGACTACTATTGGACATATTATTTTGAATGGTGCTGCTGTTCACAGATTGGACTACTGTTGGACATATTGTTGTGAATGGTGCTGCTGTCACAGATTGGACTACTATTGGACATATTGTTGTGAATTGTGCTGCTGTTCACAGAATGGACTACTATTGGACATATTGTTGTGAATAGTGCTGCTGCTCACAGATTGGACTACTATTGGACATATTGTTTTGAATGGTGCTGCTGTTCACAGATTGGACTACTGTTGGATATATTGTTGTGAATGGTGCTGCTGTTCACAGATTGGACTAATATTGGACATATTGTTGTGAATGGTGCTGCTGTTCACAGATTGGTCTACTATTGGACATATTGTTGTGAATGGTGCTGCTGTTCACAGACTGGACTACTATTGGACATATTGTTGTGAATGGTGCTGTTGCTCACAGATTGGACTAATATTGGACAAATTGTTGTGAATGATGCTGCTGCTCACAGATTCGACTACTATTAGACATATTGTTGTGAATGGTGCTGCTGTTCACAGATTGGACTGCTATTGGACATATTGTTGTGAATGGTACTGCTGCTCACAGATTGGACTACCATTGGACATATTGTTGTGAATGGTGCTGCTGTTCACAGATTGGACTGCTATTGGACATATATGTTGTGAATGGTGCTGTTGAACACAGATTGATATTATTAGACATATTGTTTTGAATGTTGCTGCTTCTCACAGATTGGACTTCTATTGTACATATTGTTGTGAATGGTGCTGTTGCTCACAGACTGGACTACTATTAGACATATTGTTGTGAATGGTGAAGCTGTTCACAGATTGGACTATGATTGGACATATTGTTGTGAATGGTGCTGCTGTTCACAGTTTGGAATACTATTGTGCATATTGTTGTGAATGGTGCTGCTGCTCACATATTGGACTACTATTGGACATATTGTTGTGAATGGTGCTGCTGTTCACAGATTGGACTACTATTGGACATATTATTGTGAATGGTGCTGCTGCTCACAGATTGGACTACTATTGGACATATTGTTGTGAATGGTGCTATTGCTCACAGATTCGACTACTATTAGACATATTAATGTGAATGGTGCTGCTGTTCACAGATTGGACTACTATTGGACATATTGTTATGATTGGTGCTGCTGTTCACAAATTGGACTAATATTGGACATTGTTGTGAATGGTGAAGCTGTTCACAGATTGGACTAGTATTGGACATATTGTTGTGAATGGTGCTGCTGTTCACAGATTGGACTAATATTGGACATATTGTTGTGAATGGTGCTGCTGTTCACAGATTGGACAACTATTGGACATATTGTTGTGAATGGTGCTGCTGCTCACAGATTGGACGACAATTGGACATATTGTTGTGAATGGTGCTGCTGTTCACAGATTGGACTTCTATTGGACATATTGTTGTGAATGGTGCTGTTGCACACAGATTGGTACTATTCGACATATTGTTGTGAATGTTGCTGCTGCTCACAGATTGGACTTCTATTGGACATATTGTTGTGAATGGTGCTGCTGTTCACAGTTTGGACTACTATTGGACATATTGTTGTGAATGGTGCTTCTGCTCACAGATTGGACTTCTATTGGACATATTGTTGTGAATGGTGCTGCTGTTCACAGTTTGGACTACTATTGGACATATTGTTGTAAATGGTGCTTCTGCTCACAGATTGGACTACTATTGGACATATTGTTGTGAATGGTGCTGCTGTTCACAGATTGGACTAATATTGGACATATTGTTGTGAATGGCGAAGCAGTTCACAGATTGGACTACGATTGGACATATTGTTGTGAATGGTGATGTTCATAGATTGGACTATTATTAGACATATTGTTGTGAATGGTGCTGCTGTTCACAGAATTGGACTACTCTGGACATCTTGTTGTGAATGGTGCTGCTGTTCACAGATTGGACTACTATTAGACATATTATTGTGAATGGTGCTGCTGTTCACAGATTGGAATTCTATTGGACATATTGTTGTGAATGGTGCTGTTGCTCACAGTTTGGTACTATTAGACATATTGTTGTGAATGTTGCTGCTGCTCACAGATTGGACTTCTATTGGACATATTGTTGTGAATGGTGCTGTTGCTCACAGATTGGAGTAATATTGGACATATTGTTGTGAATGATGCTGCTGCTCACAGATTGGACTACTATCGGACATATTGTTGTGAATGGTGCTGCTGTTCACAGATTGGACTAATATTGGACATATTGTTGTGAATGGTGCTTCTGTTCACAGATTGGACTACTGTTGGACATATTGTTGTGAATGGTGCTGCTGTTCACAGATTGGACTAATATTGGACATATTGTTGTGAATGGTGCTGCTGTTCACAGATTGGACTACTATTGAACATATTGTTGTGAATGGTGCTGCTGCTCACAGACTGGACTACTATTGGACATATTGTTGGGAATGGTGCTGTTGCTCACAGATTGGACTAATATTGGACATATTGTTGTGAATGATGCTGCTGCGCACAGATTCGACTACTATTAGACATATTGTTGTGAATGGTGCTGCTGTTCACAGATTGCACTACTGTTGGACATATTGTTGTGACTGGTGCTGCTGTTCACAGAATTGGACTACTATTGGACATATTGTTGTGAATGTTGCTGCTGCTCACAGATTGGACTTCTATTGGACATATTGTTGTGAATGGTGCTGCTGTTCACAGTTTGGACTACTATTGGACATATTGTTGTGAATGGTGCTTCTGCTCACAGATTGGACTTCTATTGGACATATTGTTGTGAATGGTGCTGCTGTTCACAGTTTGGACTACTATTGGACATATTGTTGTAAATGGTGCTTCTGCTCACAGATTGGACTACTATTGGACATATTGTTGTGAATGGTGCTGCTGTTCACAGATTGGACTAATATTGGACATATTGTTGTGAATGGCGAAGCAGTTCACAGATTGGACTACGATTGGACATATTGTTGTGAATGGTGATGTTCATAGATTGGACTATTATTAGACATATTGTTGTGAATGGTGCTGCTGTTCACAGAATTGGACTACTCTGGACATCTTGTTGTGAATGGTGCTGCTGTTCACAGATTGGACTACTATTAGACATATTATTGTGAATGGTGCTGCTGTTCACAGATTGGAATTCTATTGGACATATTGTTGTGAATGGTGCTGTTGCTCACAGTTTGGTACTATTAGACATATTGTTGTGAATGTTGCTGCTGCTCACAGATTGGACTTCTATTGGACATATTGTTGTGAATGGTGCTGTTGCTCACAGATTGGAGTAATATTGGACATATTGTTGTGAATGATGCTGCTGCTCACAGATTGGACTACTATCGGACATATTGTTGTGAATGGTGCTGCTGTTCACAGATTGGACTAATATTGGACATATTGTTGTGAATGGTGCTTCTGTTCACAGATTGGACTACTGTTGGACATATTGTTGTGAATGGTGCTGCTGTTCACAGATTGGACTAATATTGGACATATTGTTGTGAATGGTGCTGCTGTTCACAGATTGGACTACTATTGAACATATTGTTGTGAATGGTGCTGCTGCTCACAGACTGGACTACTATTGGACATATTGTTGGGAATGGTGCTGTTGCTCACAGATTGGACTAATATTGGACATATTGTTGTGAATGATGCTGCTGCGCACAGATTCGACTACTATTAGACATATTGTTGTGAATGGTGCTGCTGTTCACAGATTGCACTACTGTTGGACATATTGTTGTGACTGGTGCTGCTGTTCACAGAATTGGACTACTATTGGACATATTGTTGTGAATGGTGCTGCTGTTCACAGATTGGACTAATATTGGACATATTGTTGTGAATGGTGCTGCTGTTCACAGATTGGACAACTATTGGACATATTGTTGTGAATGGTGCTGCTGTTCACAGATTGGACGACTATTGGACATATTGTTGTGAATGGTGCTGCTGCTCACAGATTGGACTACTATTGGACATATTGTTGTGAATGGTGCTGCTGTTCACAGATTGGACTTCTATTGGACATATTGTTGTGAATGGTGCTGTTGCACACAGATTGGTACTATTAGACATATTGTTGTGAATGTTGCTGCTGCTCACAGATTGGACTTCTATTGGACATATTGTTGTGAATGGTGCTGCTGTTCACAGTTTGGACTACTATTGGACATATTGTTGTGAATGGTGCTTCTGCTCACAGATTGGACATCTATTGGACATATTGTTGTGAATGGTGCTGCTGTTCACAGTTTGGACTACTATTGGACATATTGTTGTAAATGGTGCTTCTGCTCACAGATTGGACAACTATTGGACATATTGTTGTGAATGGTGCTGTTGCTCACAGATTGGACTAATATTGGACATATTGTTGTGAATGGCGATGTTCATAGATTGGACTATTATTAGACATATTGTTGTGAATGGTGCTGCTGTTCACAGATTGGACTACTATTGGACATATTGTTGTGAATGGTGCTGTTGCTCACAGATTGGACTAATATTGGACATATTTTTGTGAATGATGCTGCTGCTCACAGATTCGACTACTATTAGACATATTTTTGTGAATGTTGCTGCTGTTCACAGATTGGACTACTATTGGACATATTGTTGTGACAGCTGCTGCTGTTCACAGGATTGGACTACTCTGGACATATTGTTGTGAATGGTGCTGCTGTTCACAGATTGGACTACTATTAGACATATTATTGTGAATGGTGCTGCTGTTCACAGTTTGGACTACTATTGGACATATTGTTGTGACTGGTGCTGCTGTTCACAGAATTGGACTACTATTGGACATATTGTTGTGAATCGTGCTGCTGTTCACAGATTGGACTACTATTGGACATATTGTTGTGAATGGTGCTGCTGTTCACAGACTGGACAACTATTGGACATATTGTTGTGAATGGTGCTGCTGTTCACAGATTGGACTACTATTGGACATATTGTTGTGAATGGTGCTGCTGCTCACAGATTGGACTACTATTGGACATATTGTTGTGAATGGTGCTGCTGTTCACAGATTGAACTACTATTGGACATATTGTTGTGAATGGTGCTGCTGCTCACAGATTGGACTACTATTGGACATATTATTTTGAATGGTGCTGCTGTTCACAGATTGGACTACTGTTGGACATATTGTTGTGAATGGTGCTGCTGTCACAGATTGGACTACTATTGGACATATTGTTGTGAATTGTGCTGCTGTTCACAGAATGGACTACTATTGGACATATTGTTGTGAATAGTGCTGCTGCTCACAGATTGGACTACTATTGGACATATTGTTTTGAATGGTGCTGCTGTTCACAGATTGGACTACTGTTGGATATATTGTTGTGAATGGTGCTGCTGTTCACAGATTGGACTAATATTGGACATATTGTTGTGAATGGTGCTGCTGTTCACAGATTGGTCTACTATTGGACATATTGTTGTGAATGGTGCTGCTGTTCACAGACTGGACTACTATTGGACATATTGTTGTGAATGGTGCTGTTGCTCACAGATTGGACTAATATTGGACAAATTGTTGTGAATGATGCTGCTGCTCACAGATTCGACTACTATTAGACATATTGTTGTGAATGGTGCTGCTGTTCACAGATTGGACTGCTATTGGACATATTGTTGTGACTGGTGCTGCTGTTCACAGAATTGGACTACTGTTGGACATATTGTTGTGAATGGTGTTGCTGTTCACAGATTGGACTACCATTGGACATATTGTTGTGATTGGTGCTGCTGTTCACAGATTGGACAACTATTGGACATATTGTTGTGAATGGTGCTGATGTTCACAGATTGGACTACTATTGGACATATTGTTGTGAATGGTGCTGCTGCTCACAGATTGGACTACTATTTGAAATATTGTTGTGAATGGTTCTGCTGTTCACAGATTGGACTTCTATTGGACATATTGTTGTGAATGGTGCTGTTGCTCACAGTTTGGTACTATTAGACATGTTGTTGTGAATGTTGCTGCTGCTCACAGATTGGACTAATATTGGACATATTGTTGTGAATGATGCTGCTGCTCACAGATTGGACTACTATTGGACATATTGTTGTGAATGGTGCTGCTGTTCACAGATTGGACGAATAGTGGACATATTGTTGTGAATGGTGCTGCTGTTCACAGATTGGACTACTGTTGGACATATTGTTGTGAATGGTGCTGCTGTTCACAGATTGGACTAATATTGGACATATTGTTGTGAATGGTGCTGCTGTTCACAGGTTCGACTAATATTGGACATATTGTTGTGAATGATGCTGCTGCTCACAGATTGGACAACTATCGGACATATTGTTGTGAATGGTGCTGCTGTTCACAGATTGGACTAATATTGGACATATTGTTGTGAATGGTGCTGCTGTTCACAGATTGGACTACTATTGGACATATTGTTGTGAATGGTGCTGTTGCTCACAGATTGGACTAATATTGGACATATTGTTGTGAATGATGCTGCTGCTCACAGGTTCGACTACTATTAGACATATTGTTGTGAATGGTGCTGCTGTTCACAGATTGCACTACTATTGGACATATTGTTGTGACTGGTGCTGCTGTTCACAGAATTGGACTATTTTTGGACATATTGTTGTGAATGGTGCTGCTGTTCACAGATTGGACAACTATTGGACATATTGTTGTGAATGGTGCTGCTGTTCACAGATTGGACGACTATTGGACATATTGTTGTGAATGGTGCTGCTGCTCACAGATTGGACTACTATTGGACATATTGTTGTGAATGGTGCTGCTGTTCACAGATTGGACTTCTATTGGACATATTGTTGTGAATGGTGCTGTTGCACACAGATTGGTACTATTAGACATATTGTTGTGAATGTTGCTGCTGCTCACAGATTGGACTTCTATTGGACATATTGTTGTGAATGGTGCTGCTGTTCACAGTTTGGACTACTATTGGACATGTTGATGTGAATGGGGCTTCTGCTCACAGATTGGACTACTATTGGACATATTGTTGTGAATGGTGCTGCTGTTCACAGATTGGACTACTATTGGACATATTATTGTGAATGGTGCTGCTGCTCACAGATTGGACTACTATTGGACATATTGTTGTGAATGGTGCTGCTGCTCACAGATTCGACTACTATTGGACATATTTCTGTGAATGGTGCTGCTGTTCACAGTTTGGACTACTATTGGACATATTGTTGTGAATGGTGCTGCTGTTCACAGATTGGACAACTATTGAACATATTGTTGTGAATGGTGCTGCTTTTCACAGATTGGACTACTATTGGACATATTGTTGTGAATGGTGCTGCTGGTCACAGATTGGACTACTATTGGACATATTGTTGTGATTGGTGCTGCTGTTCACAGATTGGACAACTATTGGACATATTGTAGTGAATGGTGCTGCTGTTCACAGATTGGACTAATATTGGACATATTGTTGTGAATGGTGCTGCTGTTCACAGATTGGACTACTATTGGACATATTGTTGTGAATGGTGCTGCTGCTCACAGATTGGACTACTATTTGAAATATTGTTGAGAATGGTGCTGCTGTTCACAGATTGGACTTCTATTGGACATATTGTTGTGTATGGTGCTGTTGCTCACAGTTTGGTACTATTAGACATATTGTTGTGAATGTTGCTGCTGCTCACAGATTGGACTAATATTGGACATATTGTTGTGAATGATGCTGCTGCTCACAGATTGGACTACTATCAGACATATTGTTGTGAATGGTGCTGCTGTTCACAGATTGGACTAATATTGGACATATTGTTGTGAATGGTGCTGCTGTTCACAGATTGGACTAATATTGGACATATTGTTGTGAATGATGCTGCTGCTCACAGATTGGACTACTATTAGACATATTGTTGTGAATGGTGCTGCTGTTCACAGATTGGACTACTATTGGACATATTGTTGTGACTGGTGCTGCTGTTCACAGAATTGGACAACTATTGGACATATTGTTGTGAATGGTGCTGCTGCTCACAGATTGGACTACCATTGGACATATTGTTGTGAATGGTGCTGCTGTTCACAGATTGGACTTCTATTGGACATATTGTTGTGAATGGTGCTGTTGAACACAGATTGCTACTATTAGACATATTGTTGTGAATGTTGCTGCTTCTCACAGATTGGACTTCTATTGGACATATTGTTATGAATGGTGCTGTTGCTCACAGACTGGACTACTATTAGACATATTGTTGTGAATGGTGAAGCTGTTCACAGATTGGACTATGATTGGACATATTGTTGTGAATGGTGCTGCTGTTCACAGTTTGGACTACGATTGGACATATTGTTGTGAATGGTGCTGCTGCTCACATATTGGACTACTATTGGACATATTGTTGTGAATGGTGCTGGTGTTCACAGATTGGACTACTATTGGACATATTATTGTGAATGGTGCTGCTGCTCACAGATTGGACTACTATTGGACATATTGTTTTGAATGGTGCTGCTGCTCACAGATTCGACTACTATTAGACATATTAATGTGAATGGTGCTGCTGTTCACAGATTGGACTAATATTGGACATTGTTGTGAATGGTGAAGCTGTTCACAGATTGGACTACGATTGGACATATTGTTGTGAATGGTGATGTTCATAGATTGGACTAATATTAGACATATTGTTGTGAATGGTGCTGCTGTTCACAGATTGGACAACTATTGGACATATTGTTGTGAATGGTGCTGCTGCTCACAGATTGGACTACGATTGGACATATTGTTGTGAATGGTGCTGTTGCTCACAGATTGGACGAATATTGGACATATTGTTGTGAATGATGCTGCTGTTCACAGATTGGACTACTATTGGACATATTGTTGTGACTGGTGCTGCTGTTCACAGAATTGGACTACTATTGGACATATTGTTGTGGATGGTATTGCTGTTCACAGATTGGACTACTATTGGACATATTGTTGTGAATGGTGCTGCTGTTCACAGATTGGACATCTATTGGACATATTGATGTGAATGGTGCTGCTGTTCACAGTTTGGACTACTATTGGACATATTGTTGTGAATGGTGCTGCTGCTCACAGATTGGACTACTATTGGACATATTGTTGTGAATGGTGCTGCTGTTCACAGTTTGATACTATTAGACATATTGTTGTGAATGTTGCTGCTGCTCACAGATTGGACTTCTATTGGACATATTGTTGTGAATGGTGCTGTTGCTCACAGATTGGACTAATATTGGACATATTGTTGTGAATGATGCTGCTGCTCACAGATTGGACTACTATCGGACATATTGTTGTGAATGGTGCTGCTGTTCACAGTTTGGACTACTATTGGACATATTGTTGTGAATGGTGCTTCTGCTCACAGATTGGACATCTATTGGACATATTGTTGTGAATGGTGCTGCTGTTCACAGTTTGGACTACTATTGGACATATTGTTGTAAATGGTGCTTCTGCTCACAGATTGGACTACTATTGGACATATTGTTGTGAATGGTGCTGTTGCTCACAGATTGGACTAATATTGGACATATTGTTGTGAATGGCGATGTTCATAGATTGGACTATTATTAGACATATTGTTGTGAATGGTGCTGCTGTTCACAGATTGGACTACTATTGGACATATTGTTGTGAATGGTGCTGTTGCTCACAGATTGGACTAATATTGGACATATTTTTGTGAATGATGCTGCTGCTCACAGATTCGACTACTATTAGACATATTTTTGTGAATGTTGCTGCTGTTCACAGATTGGACTACTATTGGACATATTGTTGTGACAGCTGCTGCTGTTCACAGGATTGGACTACTCTGGACATATTGTTGTGAATGGTGCTGCTGTTCACAGATTGGACTACTATTAGACATATTATTGTGAATGGTGCTGCTGTTCACAGTTTGGACTACTATTGGACATATTGTTGTGACTGGTGCTGCTGTTCACAGAATTGGACTACTATTGGACATATTGTTGTGAATCGTGCTGCTGTTCACAGATTGGACTACTATTGGACATATTGTTGTGAATGGTGCTGCTGTTCACAGACTGGACAACTATTGGACATATTGTTGTGAATGGTGCTGCTGTTCACAGATTGGACTACTATTGGACATATTGTTGTGAATGGTGCTGCTGCTCACAGATTGGACTACTATTGGACATATTGTTGTGAATGGTGCTGCTGTTCACAGATTGAACTACTATTGGACATATTGTTGTGAATGGTGCTGCTGCTCACAGATTGGACTACTATTGGACATATTATTTTGAATGGTGCTGCTGTTCACAGATTGGACTACTGTTGGACATATTGTTGTGAATGGTGCTGCTGTCACAGATTGGACTACTATTGGACATATTGTTGTGAATTGTGCTGCTGTTCACAGAATGGACTACTATTGGACATATTGTTGTGAATAGTGCTGCTGCTCACAGATTGGACTACTATTGGACATATTGTTTTGAATGGTGCTGCTGTTCACAGATTGGACTACTGTTGGATATATTGTTGTGAATGGTGCTGCTGTTCACAGATTGGACTAATATTGGACATATTGTTGTGAATGGTGCTGCTGTTCACAGATTGGTCTACTATTGGACATATTGTTGTGAATGGTGCTGCTGTTCACAGACTGGACTACTATTGGACATATTGTTGTGAATGGTGCTGTTGCTCACAGATTGGACTAATATTGGACAAATTGTTGTGAATGATGCTGCTGCTCACAGATTCGACTACTATTAGACATATTGTTGTGAATGGTGCTGCTGTTCACAGATTGGACTGCTATTGGACATATTGTTTTGACTGGTGCTGCTGTTCACAGAATTGGACTACTGTTGGACATATTGTTGTGAATGGTGTTGCTGTTCACAGATTGGACTACCATTGGACATATTGTTGTGATTGGTGCTGCTGTTCACAGATTGGACAACTATTGGACATATTGTTGTGAATGGTGCTGATGTTCACAGATTGGACTACTATTGGACATATTGTTGTGAATGGTGCTGCTGCTCACAGATTGGACTACTATTTGAAATATTGTTGTGAATGGTTCTGCTGTTCACAGATTGGACTTCTATTGGACATATTGTTGTGAATGGTGCTGTTGCTCACAGTTTGGTACTATTAGACATGTTGTTGTGAATGTTGCTGCTGCTCACAGATTGGACTAATATTGGACATATTGTTGTGAATGATGCTGCTGCTCACAGATTGGACTACTATTGGACATATTGTTGTGAATGGTGCTGCTGTTCACAGATTGGACGAATAGTGGACATATTGTTGTGAATGGTGCTGCTGTTCACAGATTGGACTACTGTTGGACATATTGTTGTGAATGGTGCTGCTGTTCACAGATTGGACTAATATTGGACATATTGTTGTGAATGGTGCTGCTGTTCACAGGTTCGACTAATATTGGACATATTGTTGTGAATGATGCTGCTGCTCACAGATTGGACTACTATCGGACATATTGTTGTGAATGGTGCTGCTGTTCACAGATTGGACTAATATTGGACATATTGTTGTGAATGGTGCTGCTGTTCACAGATTGGACTACTATTGAACATATTGTTGTGAATGGTGCTGCTGCTCACAGACTGGACTACTATTGGACATATTGTTGTGAATGGTGCTGTTGCTCACAGATTGGACTAATATTGGACATATTGTTGTGAATGATGCTGCTGCTCACAGGTTCGACTACTATTAGACATATTGTTGTGAATGGTGCTGCTGTTCACAGATTGCACTACTATTGGACATATTGTTGTGACTGGTGCTGCTGTTCACAGAATTGGACTATTTTTGGACATATTGTTGTGAATGGTGCTGCTGTTCACAGATTGGACTAATATTGGACATTTTGTTGTGAATGGTGCTGCTGTTCACAGATTGGACAACTATTGGACATATTGTTGTGAATGGTGCTGCTGTTCACAGATTGGACGACTATTGGACATATTGTTGTGAATGGTGCTGCTGCTCACAGATTGGACTACTATTGGACATATTGTTGTGAATGGTGCTGCTGTTCACAGATTGGACTTCTATTGGACATATTGTTGTGAATGGTGCTGTTGCACACAGATTGGTACTATCAGACATATTGTTGTGAATGTTGCTGCTGCTCACAGATTGGACTTCTATTGCACATATTGTTGTGAATGGTGCTGCTGTTCACAGTTTGGACTACTATTGGACATGTTGATGTGAATGGGGCTTCTGCTCACAGATTGGACTACTATTGGACATATTGTTGTGAATGGTGCTGCTGTTCACAGATTGGACTACTATTGGACATATTATTGTGAATGGTGCTGCTGCTCACAGATTGGACTACTATTGGACATATTGTTGTGAATGGTGCTGCTGCTCACAGATTCGACTACTATTGGACATATTTCTGTGAATGGTGCTGCTGTTCACAGTTTGGACTACTATTGGACATATTGTTGTGAATGGTGCTGCTGTTCACAGATTGGACAACTATTGAACATATTGTTGTGAATGGTGCTGCTTTTCACAGATTGGACTACTATTGGACATATTGTTGTGAATGGTGCTGCTGGTCACAGATTGGACTACTATTGGACATATTGTTGTGATTGGTGCTGCTGTTCACAGATTGGACAACTATTGGACATATTGTAGTGAATGGTGCTGCTGTTCACAGATTGGACTAATATTGGACATATTGTTGTGAATGGTGCTGCTGTTCACAGATTGGACTACTATTGGACATATTGTTGTGAATGGTGCTGCTGCTCACAGATTGGACTACTATTTGAAATATTGTTGTGAATGGTGCTGCTGTTCACAGATTGGACTTCTATTGGACATATTGTTGTGTATGGTGCTGTTGCTCACAGTTTGGTACTATTAGACATATTGTTGTGAATGTTGCTGCTGCTCACAGATTGGACTAATATTGGACATATTGTTGTGAATGATGCTGCTGCTCACAGATTGGACTACTATCAGACATATTGTTGTGAATGGTGCTGCTGTTCACAGATTGGACTAATATTGGACATATTGTTGTGAATGGTGCTGCTGTTCACAGATTGGACTAATATTGGACATATTGTTGTGAATGATGCTGCTGCTCACAGATTGGACTACTATTAGACATATTGTTGTGAATGGTGCTGCTGTTCACAGATTGGACTACTATTGGACATATTGTTGTGACTGGTGCTGCTGTTCACAGAATTGGACAACTATTGGACATATTGTTGTGAATGGTGCTGCTGCTCACAGATTGGACTACCATTGGACATATTGTTGTGAATGGTGCTGCTGTTCACAGATTGGACTTCTATTGGACATATTGTTGTGAATGGTGCTGTTGAACACAGATTGCTACTATTAGACATATTGTTGTGAATGTTGCTGCTTCTCACAGATTGGACTTCTATTGGACATATTGTTATGAATGGTGCTGTTGCTCACAGACTGGACTACTATTAGACATATAGTTGTGAATGGTGAAGCTGTTCACAGATTGGACTATGATTGGACATATTGTTGTGAATGGTGCTGCTGTTCACAGTTTGGACTACGATTGGACATATTGTTGTGAATGGTGCTGCTGCTCACATATTGGACTACTATTGGACATATTGTTGTGAATGGTGCTGGTGTTCACAGATTGGACTACTATTGGACATATTATTGTGAATGGTGCTGCTGCTCACAGATTGGACTACTATTGGACATATTGTTTTGAATGGTGCTGCTGCTCACAGATTCGACTACTATTAGACATATTAATGTGAATGGTGCTGCTGTTCACAGATTGGACTAATATTGGACATTGTTGTGAATGGTGAAGCTGCTCACAGATTGGACTACGATTGGACATATTGTTGTGAATGGTGATGTTCATAGATTGGACTAATATTAGACATATTGTTGTGAATGGTGCTGCTGTTCACAGATTGGACAACTATTGGACATATTGTTGTGAATGGTGCTGCTGCTCACAGATTGGACTACGATTGGACATATTGTTGTGAATGGTGCTGTTGCTCACAGATTGGACGAATATTGGACATATTGTTGTGAATGATGCTGCTGTTCACAGATTGGACTACTATTGGACATATTGTTGTGACTGGTGCTGCTGTTCACAGAATTGGACTACTATTGGACATATTGTTGTGGATGGTATTGCTGTTCACAGATTGGACTACTATTGGACATATTGTTGTGAATGGTGCTGCTGTTCACAGATTGGACATCTATTGGACATATTGATGTGAATGGTGCTGCTGTTCACAGTTTGGACTACTATTGGACATATTGTTGTGAATGGTGCTGCTGCTCACAGATTGGACTACTATTGGACATATTGTTGTGAATGGTGCTGCTGTTCACAGTTTGATACTATTAGACATATTGTTGTGAATGTTGCTGCTGCTCACAGATTGGACTTCTATTGGACATATTGTTGTGAATGGTGCTGTTGCTCACAGATTGGACTAATATTGGACATATTGTTGTGAATGATGCTGCTGCTCACAGATTGGACTACTATCGGACATATTGTTGTGAATGGTGCTGCTGTTCACAGATTGGACTAATATTGGACATATTGTTGTGAATGGTGCTGCTGTTCACAGATTGGACTGCTATTGGACATATTGTTGTGACTGGTGCTGCTGTTCAAAGATTGGACTGCTATTGGACATATTGTTGTGAATGGTGCTGCTGCTCACAGACTGGACTACTATTGGACATATTTTTGTGAATGGTGCTGTTGCTCACAGATTGGACTAATATTGGACATATTGTTGTGAATGGTACTGCTGCTCACAGATTGGACTACTAATGGACATATTGTTGTGAATGGTGCTGCTGTTCACAGATTGGACTTCGATTGGACATATTGTTGTGAATGGTGCTGTTGCTCACAGATTGGTACTATTCGACATATTGTTGTGAATGTTGCTGCTGCTCACAGATTGGACTTCTATTGGACATATTGTTGTGAATGGTGCTGTTGCTCACAGACTGGACTACTATAAGACATATTGTTGTGAATGGTGCTGCTGTTCACAGATTGGACTACTATTGGACACATTGTTGTGAATGGTGCTGCTGTCACAGATTGGACTAATATTGGACATATTGTTGTGAATGGTGCTGCTGTTCACAGATTGGACTACTATTGGACATATTGTTGTGAATGGTGCTGCTGCTCACAGACTGGACTACTATTGGACATATTTTTGTGAATGGTGCTGTTGCTCACAGATTGGACTAATATTGGACATATTGTTGTGAATGATGCTGCTGCTCACAGATTCGACTACTGTCAGACATATTGTTGTGAATGGTGCTGCTGTTCACAGATTGGACTGCTATTGGACATATTGTTGTGACTGGTGCTGCTGTTCACAGAATTGGACTGCTGTTGGACATATTGTTGTGAATGGTGCTGCTGTTCACAGATTGGACTACTATTGGACATATTGTTGTGATTGGTGCTGCTGTTCACAGATTGGACAACTATTGGACATATTGTTGTGAATGGTGCTGCTGTTCACAGATTGGACTAATATTGGACATATTGTTGTGTATGATGCTGCTGTTCACAGATTGGACTACTATTGGACATATTGTTGTGAATCGTGCTGCTGTTCACAGATTGGACAACTATTGGACATATTGTTGTGAATGGTGCTGCTGTTCACAGATTTGACTACTATTGGACATATTGTTGTGAATGTTGCTGCTGCTCACAGATTGGACTAATATTGGACATATTGTTGTGAATGATGCTGCTGCTCACACATTGGACTACTATTGGACATATTGTTGTGAATGGTGCTGCTGTTCACAGATTGGACTTCTATTGGAAATATTGTTGTGAATGGTGCTGTTGCACACAGATTGGTACTATGAGACATATTGTTGTGAATGTTGCTGCTGCTCACAGATTGGACTTCTATTAGACATATTGTTGTGAATGGTGCTGCTGTTCACAGTTTGGACTACTATTGGACATATTGTTGTGAATGGTGCTTCTGCTCACAGATTGGACCACTATTGGACATATTGTTGTGAATGGTGCTGCTGTTCACAGATTGGACTACTATTGGACATATTATTGTGAATGATGCTGCTGTTCACAGATTGGACTACTATTGGACATATTGTTGTGAATGTTGCTGCTGCTCACATATTCGACTACTATTAGACATATTGCTGTGAATGGTGCTGCTGTTCACAGATTGGACTACTATTGGACATATTGTTGTGAATGGTGCTGCTGTTCACAGATTCGACAACTATTAGACATATTTTTGTGAATGGTGCTGCTGTTCACAGCTTGGACTACTATTGGACATATTGTTGTGACTGCTGCTGTTTACAGAATTGGACTACTCTGGACATATTGTTGTGAATGGTGCTGCTGTTCACAGATTGGACTACTATTAGACATATTATTGTGAATGGTGCTGCTGTTCACAGACTGGACTACTATTGGACATATTGTTGTGACTGGTGCTGCTGTTCAAATAATTGGACTACTATTGGACATATTGTTGTGAATGGTGCTGCTGTTCACAGATTGGACTTCGATTGGACATATTGTCGTGAATGGTGATGTTCATAGATTGGACTATTATTAGACATATTGTTGTGAATGGTGCTGCTGTTCACAGATTGGACTACTATTGGACATATTGTTGTGAATGGTGCTGCTGCTCACAGATTGGACTACTATTGGACATATTATTGTGAATGGTGCTGTTGCTCACAGATTGGACTAATATTGGACATATTTTTGTGAATGATGCTGCTGCTCACAGATTCGACAACTATTAGACATATTTTTGTGAATGGTGCTGCTGTTCACAGCTTGGACTACTATTGGACATATTGTTGTGACTGCTGCTGCTGTTCACAGAATTGGACTACTCTGGACATATTGTTGTGAATGGTGCTGATGTTCACAGATTGGACTACTATTAGACATAGTATTGTGAATGGTGCTGCTGTTCACAGACTGGACTACTATTGGACATATTGTTGTGACTGGTGCTGCTGTTCAAAGAATTGGACTACTATTGGACATATTGTTGTGAATGGTGCTGCTGTTCACAGATTGGACTACTATTGGACATATTGTTGTGAATGGTGCTGCTGTTCACAGATTGGACAACTATTGGACATATTGTTGTGAATGGTGCTGCTGTTCACAGATTGGACTACTATTGGACATATTGTTGTGAATGGTGCTGCTGCTCACAGATTGGACTACTATTGGACATATTGTTGTGAATGGTGCTGCTGTTCACAGATTGGACTTCTATTGGACATATTGTTGTGAATGGTGTTGTTGCTCACAGATTGGTACTATTAGACATATTGTTGTGAATGTTGCTGCTGCTCACAGATTGGAATTCTATTGGACATATTGTTGTGAATGGTGCTGTTGCTCACAGACTGGACTACTATAAGACATATTGTTGTGAATGGTGCTGCTGTTCACAGATTGGACTACTATTGGACACATTGTTGTGAATGGTGCTGCTGTCACAGATTGGACTAATATTGGACATATTGTTGTGAATGGTGCTGCTGTTCACAGATTGGACGACTATTGGACATATTGTTGTGAATGGTGCTGCTGCTCACAGACTGGACTACTATTGGACATATTTTTGTGAATGGTGCTGTTGCTCACAGATTGGACTAATATTGGACATATTGTTGTGAATGATGCTGCTGCTCACAGATTCGACTACTGTTAGACATATTGTTGTGAATGGTGCTGCTGTTCACAGATTGGACTGCTATTGGACATATTGTTGTGACTGGTGCTGCTGTTCACAGAATTGGACTGCTGTTGGACATATTGTTGTGAATGGTGCTGCTGTTCACAGATTGGATTACTATTGGACATATTGTTGTGATTGGTGCTGCTGTTCACAGATTGGACAACTATTGGACATATTGTTGTGAATGGTGCTGCTGTTCACAGATTGGACTAATATTGGACATATTGTTGTGAATGATGCTGCTGTTCACAGATTGGACTACTATTGGACATATTGTTGTGAATCGTGCTGCTGTTCACAGATTGGACAACTATTGGACATATTGCTGTGAATGGTGCTGCTGTTCACAGATTGGACTACTGTTGGACATATTGTTGTGAATGGAGCTGCTGCTCACAGATTGGACTACTATTTGAAATATTGTTGTGAATGGTGCTGCTGTTCACAGATTGGACTTCTATTGGACATATTGTTGTGAATGGTGCTGTTGCTCACAGTTTGGTACTATTAGACATATTGTTGTGAATGTTGCTGCTGCTCACAGATTGGACTAATATTGGACATATTGTTGTGAATGATGCTGCTGCTCACACATTGGACTACTATTGGACATATTGTTGTGAATGGTGCTGCTGTTCACAGATTGGACTAATATTGGACATATTGTTGTGAATGGTGAAGCTGTTCACAGATTGGACTACGATTGGACATATTGTTGTGAATGATGATGTTCATAGATTGGACTATTATTAGACATATTGTTGTGAATGGTGCTGCTGCTCATAGATTGGACTACTATTGGACATATTGTTGTGAATGGTGCTGCCGCTCACAGATTGGACTACTATTGGACATATTGTTGTGAATGGTGCTGTTGCTCACTGATTGGACTAATATTGGACATATTTTTGTGAATGATGCTGCTGCTCACAGATTCGACTGCTGTTAGACATATTGTTGTGAATGGTGCTGCTGTTCACAGATTGGACTGCTATTGGACATATTGTTGTGACTGGTGCTGCTGTTCACAGATTGGACTACTATTGGACATATTGTTGTGAATGGTGCTGCTGCTCACAGACTGGACTACTATTGGACATATTTTTGTGAATGGTGCTGTTGCTCACAGATTGGACTAATATTGGACATATTGTTGTGAATGGTACTGCTGCTCACAGATTGGACTACTATTGGACATATTGTTGTGAATGGTGCTGCTGTTCACAGATTGGACTTCTATTGGACATATTGTTGTGAATGGTGCTGTTGCTCACAGATTGGTACTATTAGACATATTGTTGTGAATGTTGCTGCTGCTCACAGATTGGACTTCTATTGGACATATTGTTGTGAATGGTGCTGTTGCTCACAGACTGGACTACTATAAGACATATTGTTGTGAATGGTGCTGCTGTTCACAGATTGGACTACTATTGGACACATTGTTGTGAATGGTGCTGCTGTCACAGATTGGACTAATATTGGACATATTGTTGTGAATGGTGCTGCTGTTCACAGCTTGGACTACTATTGGACATATTGTTGTGAATGGTGCTGCTGCTCACAGATTGGACTACTATTGGACATATTGTTGTGAATGATGCTGCTGCTCACAGATTCGACTACTGTTATACATATTGTTGTGAATGGTGCTGCTGTTCACAGATTGGACTGCTATTGGACATATTGTTGTGACTGGTGCTGCTGTTCACAGAATTGGACTGCTGTTGGACATATTGTTGTGAATGGTGCTGCTGTTCACAGATTGGACTACTATTGGACATATTGTTGTGATTGGTGCTGCTGTTCACAGATTGGACAACTATTGGACATATTGTTGTGAATGGTGCTGCTGTTCACAGATTGGACTAATATTGGACATATTGTTGTGAATGATGCTGCCGTTCACAGATTGGACTACTATTGGACAAATTGTTGTGAATCGTGCTGCTGTTCACAGATTGGACAACTATTGGACATATTGTTGTGAATGGTGCTGCTGTTCACAGATTGGACTACTATTGGACATATTGTTGTGAATGGTGCTTCTGCTCACAGATTGGACTACTATTTGAAATATTGTTGTGAATGGTGCTGCTGTTCACAGATTGGACTACTATTGGACAAATTGTTGTGAATCGTGCTGCTGTTCACAGATTGGACAACTATTGGACATATTGTTGTGAATGGTGCTTCTGCTCACAGATTGGACTACTATTTGAAATATTGTTGTGAATGGTGCTGCTGTTCACAGATTGGACTTCTATTGGACATATTGTTGTGAATGGTGCTGTTGCTCACAGTTTGGTACTATTAGACATATTGTTGTGAATGGTGCTGCTGTTCACAGATTGGACTACTATTGGACATATTGTTGTGAATGGTGCTGTTGCTCACAGATTGGACTAATATTGGACATATTTTTGTGAATGATGCTGCTGCTCACAGATTCGACTAATATTAGACATATTTTTGTGAATGGTGCTGCTGTTCACAGATTGGACTACTATTGGACATATTGTTGTGACTGCTGCTGCTGTTCACAGAATTGGACTACTCTGGACATATTGTTGTGAATGGTGCTGCTGTTCACAGATTGGACATCTATTAGACATATTATTGTGAATGGTGCTGCTATTCACAGATTGGACTACGATTGGACATATTGTTGTGACTGGTGCTGCTGTTCACAGAATTGGGCTACTATTGGACATATTGTTGTGAATGGTGCTGCTGTTCACAGATTGGACTACTATTGGACATATTGTTGTGAATGGTGCTGCTGTTCACAGATTGGACAACTATTGAACATATTGTTGTGAATGGTGCTGCTGTTCACAGATTGGACTACTATTGGACATATTGTTGTGAATGGTGCTGCTGCTCACAGATTGGACTACTATTGGACATATTGTTGTGAATGGTGCTGCTGTTCACAGATTGGACTTCGATTGGACATATTGTTGTGAATGGTGTTGTTGCTCACAGATTGGTACTATTAGACATATTGTTGTGAATGTTGCTGCTGCTCACAGATTGGAATTCTATTGGACATATTGTTGTGAATGGTGCTGTTGCTCACAGACTGGACTACTATAAGACATATTGTTGTGAATGGTTCTGCTGTTCACAGATTGGACTACTATTGGACACATTGTTGTGAATGGTGCTGCTGTCACAGATTGGACTAATATTGGACATATTGTTGTGAATGGTGCTGCTGTTCACAGATTGGACTACTATTGGACATATTGTTGTGAATGGTGCTGCTGCTCACAGACTGGACTACTATTGGACATATTTTTGTGAATGGTGCTGTTGCTCACAAATTGGACTAATATTGGACATATTGTTGTGAATGATGCTGCTGCTCACAGATTCGACTACTGTTAGACATATTGTTGTGAATGGTGCTGCTGTTCACAGATTGGACTGCTATTGGACATATTGTTGTGACTGGTGCTGCTGTTCACAGATTGGACTACTATTGGACATATTGTTGTGAATGGTGCTGCTGCTCACAGACTGGACGACTATTGGACATATTTTTGTGAATGGTGCTGTTGCTCACAGATTGGACTAATATTGGACATATTGTTGTGAATGGTACTGCTGCTCACAGATTGGACTACTATTGGACATATTGTTGTGAATGGTGCTGCTGTTCACAGATTGGACTTCTGTTGGACATATTGTTGTGAATGGTGCTGTTGCTCACAGATTGGTACTATTAGACATATTGTTGTGAATGTTGCTGCTGCTCACAGATTGGACTTCTATTGGACATATTGTTGTGAATGGTGCTGTTGCTCACAGACTGGACTACTATAAGACATATTGTTGTGAATGGTGCTGCTGTTCACAGATTGGACTACTATTGGACACATTGTTGTGAATGGTGCTGCTTTCACAGATTGGACTAATATTGGACATATTGTTGTGAATGGTGCTGCTGTTCACAGATTGGACTACTATTGGACATATTGTTGTGAATGGTGCTGCTGCTCACAGACTGGACTACTATTGGACATATTTTTGTGAATGGTGCTGTTGCTCACAGATTGGACTAATATTGGACATATTGTTGTGAATGATGCTGCTGCTCACAGATTCGACTACTGTTAGACATATTGTTGTGAATGGTGCTGCTGTTCACAGATTGGACTGCTATTGGACATATTGTTGTGACTGTTGCTGCTGTTCACAGAATTGGACTGCTGTTGGACATATTGTTGTGAATGGTGCTGCTGTTCACAGATTGGACTATTATTGGACATATTGTTGTGATTGGTGCTGCTGTTCACAGATTGGACAACTATTGGACATATTGTTGTGAATGGTGCTGCTGTTCACAGATTGGACTAATATTGGACATATTGTTGTGAATGATGCTGCTGTTCACAGATTGGACTACTATTGGACATATTGTTGTGAATCGTGCTGCTGTTCACAGATTGGACAACTATTGGACATATTGTTGTGAATGGTGCTGCTGTTCACAGATTGGACTACTATTGGACATATTGTTGTGAATGGTGCTGCTGCTCACAGATTGGACTACTATTTGAAATATTTTTGTGAATGGTGCTGCTGTTCACAGATTGGACTTCTATTGGACATATTGTTGTGAATGGTGCTGTTGCTCACAGTTTGGTACTATTAGACATATTGTTGTGAATGTTGCTGCTGCTCACAGATTGGACTAATATTGGACATATTGTTGTGAATGATGCTGCTGCTCACACATTGGACTACTATTGGACATATTGTTGTGAATGGTGCTGCTGTTCACAGATTGGACTAATATTGGACATATTGTTGTGAATGGTGAAGCTGTTCACAGATTGGACTACGATTGGACATATTGTTGTGAATGATGATGTTCATAGATTGGACTATTATTAGACATATTGTTGTGAATGGTGCTGCTGCTCACAGATTGGACTACTATTGGACATATTGTTGTGAATGGTGCTGCTGCTCACAGATTGGACTACTATTGGACATATTGTTGTGAATGGTGCTGTTGCTCACAGATTGGACTAATATTGGACATATTTTTGTGAATGATGCTGCTGCTCACAGATTCGACTACTGTTAGACATATTTTTGTGAATGGTGCTGCTGTTCACAGATTGGACTGCTATTGGACATATTGTTGTTACTGGTGCTGCTGTTCACAGATTGGACTACTATTGGACATATTGTTGTGAATGGTGCTGCTGCTCACAGACTGGACTACTATTGGACATATTTTTGTGAATGGTGCTGTTGCTCACAGATTGGACTAATATTGGACATATTGTTGTGAATGGTACTGCTGCTCACAGATTGGACTACTATTGGACATATTGTTGTGAATGGTGCTGCTGTTCACAGATTGGACTTCTATTGGACATATTGTTGTGAATGGTGCTGTTGCTCACAGATTGGTACGATTAGACATATTGTTGTGAATGTTGCTGCTGCTCACAGATTGGACTTCTATTGGACATATTGTTGTGAATGGTGCTGTTGCTCACAGATTGGTACTATTGGACATATTTTTGTGAATGGTGCTGCTGTCACAGATTGGACTAATATTGGACATATTGTTGTGAATGGTGCTGCTGTTCACAGATTGGACGACTATTGGACATATTGTTGTGAATGGTGCTGCTGCTCACAGATTGGACTAATATTGGACATATTGTTGTGAATGATGCTGCTGCTCACAGATTCGACTACTGTTAGACATATTGTTGTGAATGGTGCTGCTGTTCACAGATTGGACTGCTATTGGACATATTGTTGTGACTGGTGCTGCTGTTCACAGAATTGGACTGCTTTTGGACATATTGTTGTGAATGGTGCTGCTGTTCACAGATTGGACTACTATTGGACATATTGTTGTGATTGGTGCTGCTGTTCACAGATTGGACAACTATTGGACATATTGTTGTGAATGGTGCTGCTGTTCACAGATTGGACTAATATTGGACATATTGTTGTCAATGATGCTGCCGTTCACAGATTGGACTACTATTGGACAAATTGTTGTGAATCGTGCTGCTGTTCACAGATTGGACAACTATTGGACATATTGTTGTGAATGGTGCTGCTGTTCACAGATTGGACTACTATTGGACATATTGTTGTGAATGGTGCTTCTGCTCACAGATTGGACTACTATTTGAAATATTGTTGTGAATGGTGCTGCTGTTCACAGATTGGACTACGATTGGACAAATTGTTGTGAATCGTGCTGCTGTTCACAGATTGGACAACTATTGGATATATTGTTGTGAATGGTGCTTCTGCTCACAGATTGGACTACTATTTGAAATATTGTTGTGAATGGTGCTGCTGTTCACAGATTGGACTTCTATTGGACATATTGTTGTGAATGGTGCTGTTGCTCACAGTTAGGTACTATTAGACATATTGTTGTGAATGGTGCTGCTGTTCACAGATTGGACTACTATTGGACATATTGTTGTGAATGGTGCTGTTGCTCACAGATTGGACTAATATTGGACATATTTTTGTGAATGATGCTGCTGCTCACAGATTCGACTACGATTAGACATATTTTTGTGAATGGTGCTGCTGTTCACAGATTGGACTACTATTGGACATATTGTTGTGACTGCTGCTGCTGTTCACAGAATTGGATTACTCTGGACATATTGTTGTGAATGGTGCTGCTGTTCACAGATTGGACATCTATTAGACATATTATTGTGAATGGTGCTGCTATTCACAGATTGGACTACGATTGGACATATTGTTGTGACTGGTGCTGCTGTTCACAGAATTGGGCTACAATTGGACATATTGTTGTGAATGGTGCTGCTGTTCACAGATTGGACTACTATTGGACATATTGTTGTGAATGGTGCTGCTGTTCACAGATTGGACAACTATTGAACATATTGTTGTGAATGGTGCTGCTTTCCACAGATTGGACTACTATTGGACATATTGTTGTGAATGGTGCTGCTGCTCACAGATTGGACTACTATTGGACATATTGATGTGAATGGTGCTGCTGTTCACAGATTGGACTTCGATTGGACATATTGTTGTGAATGGTGCTGTTGATCACAGTTTGGTACTATTAGACATATTGTTGTGAATGTTGCTGCTGCTCACAGATTGGACTAATATTGGACATACTGTTGTGAATGATGCTACTGCTCACAGATTGGACTACTATTGGACATATTGTTGTGAGTGGTGCTGCTGTTCACAGATTGGACTAATATTGGACATATTGTTGTGAATGGTGCTGCTGTTCACAGATTGGACTACTGTTGGACATATTGTTGTGAATGGTGCTGCTGTTCACAGATTGGACGAATATTGGACATATTGTTGTGAATGGTGCTGCTGTTCACAGATTCGACTAATATTGGACATATTGTTGTGAATGATGCTGCTGCTCACAGATTGGACTACTATCGGACATATTGTTGTGAATGGTGCTGCTGTTCACAGATTGGACTAATATTGGACATATTGTTGTGAATGGTGCTGCTGTTCACAGATTGGACTACTATTGAACATATTGTTGTGAATGGTGCTGCTGCTCACAGACTGGACTACTATTGGACATATTGTTGTGAATGGTGCTGTTGCTCACAGATTGGACTAATATTGGACATATTGTTGTGAATGGTGCTGCTGTTCACAGATTGGACTACTATTGGACATATTGTTGTGAATGGTGCTGCTGCTCACAGATTGGACTACCATTGGACATATTGTTGTGAATGGTGCTGCTGTTCACAGATTGGACTTCTATTGGACATATTGTTGTGAATGATGCTGTTGAACACAGATTGGTACTATTAGACATATTGTTGTGAATGTTGCTGCTTCTCACAGATTGGACTTCTATTGGACATATTGTTGTGAATGGTGCTGTTGCTCACAGACTGGACTACTATTAGACATATTGTTGTGAATGGTGCTGCTGTTCACAGATTGGACTTCTATTGGACATATTGTTGTGAATGGTGCTGTTGCTCACAGATTGGTACTATTAGACATATTGTGAATGTTGCTGCTGCTCACAAATTGGACTTCTGTTGGACATATTGTTGTGAATGGTGCTGCCGTTCACAGAATTGGACTACTATTGGACATATTGTTGTGAATGGTGCTGCTGGTCACAGATTGGACTACTATTGGACATATTGCTGTGATTGGTGCTGCTGTTCACAGATTGGACAACTATTGGACATATTGTTGTGAATGGTGCTGCTGCTCACAGATTGGACTACTATTTGAAATATTATTGTGAATGGTGCTGCTGTTCACAGATTGGACTTCTATTGGACATATTGTTGTGAATGGTGCTGTTGCTCACAGTTTGGTACTATTAGACATATTGTTGTGAATGTTGCTGCTGCTCACAGATTGGACTAATATTGGACATATTGTTGTGAATGATGCTGCTGCTCACAGATTGGACTACTATTGGACATATTGTTGTGAGTGGTGCTGCTGTTCACAGATTAGACTAATATTGGACATATTGTTGTGAATGGTGCTGCTGTTCACAGATTGGACTACTGTTGGACATATTGTTGTGAATGGTGCTGCTGTTCACAGATTGGACGAATATTGGAAATATTGTTGTGAATGGTGCTGCTGTTCACAGATTGGACTAATATTGGACATATTGTTGTGAATGATGCTGCTGCTCACAGATTGGACTACTATTGGACATATTGTTGTGAATGGTGCTGCTGTTCACAGTTTGGACTACTATTGGACATATTGTTGTGAATGGTGCTGCTGCTCACATATTGGACTACTATTGGACATATTGTTGAGAATGGTGCTGGTGTTCACAGAATTGGACTACTATTGGACATATTATTGTGAATGGTGCTGCTGCTCACAGATTGGACTACTATTGGACATATTGTTTTGAATGGTGCTGCTGCTCACAGATTCGACTACTATTAGACATATTAATGTGAATGGTGCTGCTGTTCACAGATTGGACTAATATTGGACATATTGTTGTGAATGATGCTGCTGTTCACAGATTGAACTACTATTGGACATATTGTTGTGAATCGTGCTGCTGTTCTCAGATTGGACAACTATTGGACATATTGTTGTGAATCGTGCTGCTGTTCACAGATTGGACTACTATTGGACATATTGTTGTGAATGGTGCTGCTGCTCACCGATTGGACTACTATTTGAAATATTGTTGTGAATGGTGCTGCTGTTCACAGATTGGACTTCTATTGGACATATTGTTGTGAATGGTGCTGTTGCTCACAGTTTGGTACTATTCGACATATTGTTGTGAATGTTGCTGCTGCTCACAGATTGGACTAATATTGGACATATTGTTGTGAATGATGCTGCTGCTCACACATTGGACTACTATTGGACATATTGTTGTGAATGGTGCTGCTGTTCACAGATTGGACTAATATTGGACATATTGTTGTGAATGGTGATGCTGTTCACAGATTGGACTACGATTGGACATATTGTTGTGAATGGTGATGTTCATAGATTGGACTATTATTAGACATATTGTTGTGAATGGTGCTGCTGTTCACAGATTGGACTACTATTGGACATATTTTTGTGAATGGTGCTGCTGCTCACAGATTGTACTACTATTGGACATATTGTTGTGAATGGTGCTGTTGCTCACAGATTGGACTAATATTGGACATATTGTTGTGAATGATGCTGCTGCTCACAGATTCGACCACTATTAGACATATTGTTGTGAATGGTGCTGCTGTTCACAGATTGGACTACTATTGGAGATATTGTTGTGACTGGTGCTGCTGTTCACAGAATTGCACTACGATTGGACATATTGTTGTGAATGGTGCTGCTGTTCACAGATTGGACTACTATTGGACATATTGTTGTGCTTGGTGCTGCTGTTCACAGTTTGGACAACTATTGGACATATTGTTGTGAATGGTGCTGCTGTTCACAGATTGGACTACTATTGGACATATTGTTGTGAATGGTGCTGCTGCTCACAGATTGGACTACCATTGGACATATTGTTGTGAATGGTGCTGCTGTTCACATATTGGACTTCTATTGGACATATTGTTGTGAATGATGCTGTTGAACACAGATTTGTACTATTAGACATATTGTTGTGAATGTTGCTGCTCCTCACAGATTGGACTTCTATTGGACATATTGTTGTGAATGGTGCTGTTGGTCACAGACTGGACTACTATTAGACATATTGTTGTGAATGGTGCTGCTGCTCACAGATTGGACTACTATTTGAAATATTGTTGTGAATGGTGCTGCTGTTCACAGATTGGACTTCTATTGGACATATTGTTGTGAATGGTGCTGTTGCTCACAGTTTGGTACTATTAGACATATTGTTGTGAATGTTGCTGCTGCTCACAGATTGGACTAATATTGGACATATTGTTGTGAATGATGCTGCTGCTCACACATTGGACTACTATTGGACATATTGTTGTGAATGGTGCTGCTGTTCACAGATTGGACTAATATTGGACATATTGTTGTGAATGGTGAAGCTGTTCACAGATTGGACTACGATTGGACATATTGTTGTGAATGGTGATGTTCATAGATTGGACTATTATTAGACATATTGTTGTGAATGGTGCTGCTGTTCACAGATTGGACTACTATTGGACATATTTTTGTGAATGGTGCTGCTGCTCACAGATTGGACTACTATTGGACATATTGTTGTGAATGGTGCTGTTGCTCACAGATTGGACTAATATTTGACATAATTTTGTGAATGATGCTGCTGCTCACAGATTCGACGACTATTAGACATATTTTTGTGAATGGTGCTGCTGTTCACAGATTGGACTACTATTGGACATATTGTTGTGACTGCTGCTGCTGTTCACAGATTGGACTACGATTGGACATATTGTTGTGACTGGTGCTGCTGTTCACAGAATTGGGCTACTATTGGACATATTGTTGTGAATGGTGCTGCTGCTCACAGATTGGACTACTATTGGACATATTGTTGTGAATGGTGCTGCTGTTCACAGATTGGACTTCTATTGGACATATTATTGTGAATGGTGCTGTTGCTCACAGATTGGTACTATTAGACATATTGTGAATGTTGCTGCTGCTCACAAATTGGACTTCTATTGGACATATTGTTGTGAATGGTGCTGCCGTTCACAGAATTGGACTACTATTGGACATATTGTTGTGAATGGTGCTGCTGGTCACAGATTGGACTACTATTGGACATATTGTTGTGATTGGTGCTGCTGTTCACAGATTGGACAACTATTGGACATATTGTTGTGAATGGTGCTGCTGTTCACAGATTGGTCTAATATTGGACATATTGTTGTGAATGGTTCTGCTGTTCACAGATTGGACTACTATTGGACATATTGTTGTGAATGGTGCTGCTGCTCACAGATTGGACTACTATTTGAAATATTGTTGTGAATGGTGCTGCTGTTCACAGATTGGAATTCTATTGGACATATTGTTGTGAATGGTGCTGTTGCTCACAGTTTGGTAATATTAGACATATTGTTGTGAATGTTGCTGCTGCTCACAGATTGGACTAATATTGGACATATTGTTGTGAATGATGCTGCTGCTCACAGATTGGACTACTATTGGACATATTGTTGTGAGTGGTGCTGCTGTTCACAGATTGGACTAATATTGGACATATTGTTGTGAATGGTGCTGCTGTTCACAGATTGGACAACTGTTGGACATATTGTTGTGAATGGTGCTGCTGTTCACAGATTGGACGAATATTGGACATATTGTTGTAAAATGGTGCTGCTGTTCACAGATTGGACTAATATTGGACATATTGTTGTGAATGATGCTGCTGCTCACAGATTCGACGACTACTAGACATATTGTTGTGAATGGTGCTGCTGTTCACAGATTGGACTACTATTGGAGATATTGTTGTGACTGGTGCTGCTGTTCACAGAATTGGACTACGATTGGACATATTGTTGTGAATGGTGCTGCTGTTCACAGATTGGACTACTATTGGACATATTGTTGTGCTTGGTGCTGCTGTTCACAGTTTGGACAACTATTGGACATATTGTTGTGAATGGTGCTGCTGTTCACAGATTGGACTACTATTGGACATATTGTTGTGAATGGTGCTGCTGCTCACAGATTGGACTACCATTGGACATATTGTTGTGAAAGGTGCTGCTGTTCACAGATTGGACTACTATTGGACATATTGTTGTGAATGGTGCTGCTGTTCACAGATTGGACAACTATTGAACATATTGTTGTGAATGGTGCTGCTGTTCACAGATTGGACTACTATTGGACATATTGTTGTGAATGGTGCTTCTGCTCACAGATTGGACTACTATTGGACATATTGTTGTGAATGGTGCTGCTGTTCACAGATTGGACTTCTATTGGACATATTGTTGTGAATGGTGCTGTTGCTCACAGATTGGTACTATTAGACATATTGTGAATGTTGCTGCTGCTCACAAATTGGACTTCTATTGGACATATTAGTGTGAATGGTGCTGCCGTTCACAGAATTGGACTACTATTGGACATATTGTTGTGAATGGTGCTGCTGGTCACAGATTGGACTACTATTGGACATATTGTTGTGATTGGTGCTGCTGTTCACAGATTGGACAACTATTGGACATATTGTTGTGAATGGTGCTGCTGTTCACAGATTGGACTAATATTGGACATATTGTTGTGAATGGTGCTGCTGTTCACAGATTGGACTACTATTGGACATATTGTTGTGAATGGTGCTGCTGCTCACAGATTGGACTACTATTTGAAATATTGTTGTGAATGGTGCTGCTGTTCACAGATTGGACTTCTATTGGACATATTGTTGTGAATGGTGCTGTTGCTCACAGTTTGGTACTATTAGACATATTGTTGTGAATGTTGCTGCTGCTCACAGATTGGACTAATATTGGACATATTGTTGTGAATGATGCTGCTGCTCACAGATTGGACTACTATTGGACATATTGTTGTGAGTGGTGCTGCTGTTCACAGATTGGACTAATATTGGACATATTGTTGTGAATGGTGCTGCTGTTCACAGATTGGACTACTGTTGGACATATTGTTGTGAATGGTGCTGCTGTTCACAGATTGGACGAATATTGGACATATTGTTGTGAATGGTGCTGCTGTTCACAGATTGGACTAATATTGGACATATTGTTGTGAATGATGCTGCTGCTCACAGATTCGACTACTACTAGACATATTGTTGTGAATGGTGCTGTTGCTCACAGATTGGACTAATATTGGACATATTTTTGTGAATGATGCTGCTGCTCACAGATTCGACTACTGTTAGACATATTGTTGTGAATGGTGCTGCTGTTCACAGATTGGACTGCTATTGGACATATTGTTGTGACTGGTGCTGCTGTTCACAGATTGGACTACTGTTGGACATATTGTTGTGAATGGTGCTGCTGCTCACAGACTGGACTACTATTGGACATATTTTTGTGAATGGTGCTGTTGCTCACAGATTGGACTAATATTGGACATATTGTTGTGAATGGTACTGCTGCTCACAGATTGGACTACTATTGGACATATTGTTGTGAATGGTGCTGCTGTTCACAGATTGGACTTCTATTGGACATATTGTTGTGAATGGTGCTGTTGCTCACAGATTGGTACTATTAGACATATTGTTGTGAATGTTGCTGCTGCTCACAGATTGGACTTCTATTGGACATATTGTTGTGAATGGTGCTGTTGCTCACAGACTGGACTACTATAAGACATATTGTTGTGAATGGTGCTGCTGTTCACAGATTGGACTACTATTGGACACATTGTTGTGAATGGTGCTGCTGTCACAGATTGGACTAATATTGGACATATTGTTGTGAATGGTGCTGCTGTTCACAGATTGGACTACTATTGGACATATTGTTGTGAATGGTGCTGCTGCTCACAGATTGGACTAATATTGGACATATTGTTGTGAATGATGCTGCTGCTCACAGATTCGACTACTGTTAGACATATTGTTGAGAATGGTGCTGCTGTTCACAGAATTGGACTGCTGTTGGACATATTGTTGTGAATGGTGCTGCTGTTCACAGATTGGACTACTATTGGACATATTGTTGTGATTGGTGCTGCTGTTCACAGATTGGACAACTATTGGACATATTGTTGTGAATGGTGCTGCTGTTCACAGATTGGACTAATATTGGACATATTGTTGTGAATGATGCTGCTGTTCACAGATTGGACTACTATTGGACATATTGTTGTGAATCGTGCTGCTGTTCACAGATTGGACAACTATTGGACATATTGTTGTGAATGGTGCTGCTGTTCACAGATTGGACTACTATTGGACATATTGTTGTGAATGGTGCTGCTGCTCACAGATTGGACTACTATTTGAAATATTGTTGTGAATGGTGCTGCTGTTCACAGATTGGACTTCTATTGGACATATTGTTGTGAATGATGCTGTTGCTCACAGTTTGGTACTATTAGACATATTGTTGTGAATGTTGCTGCTGCTCACAGATTGGACTAATATTGGACATATTGTTGTGAATGATGCTGCTGCTCACACATTGGACTACTATTGGACATATTGTTGTGAATGGTGCTGCTGTTCACAGATTGGACTAATATTGGACATATTGTTGTGAATGGTGAAGCTGTTCACAGATTGGACTACGATTGGACATATTGTTGTGAATGGTGATGTTCATAGATTGGACTATTATTAGGCATATTGTTGTGAATGGTGCTGCTGTTCACAGATTGGACTACTATTGGACATATTGTTGTGAATGGTGCTGCTGCTCACAGATTGGACTACTATTGGACATATTGTTGTGAATGGTGCTGTTGCTCACAGATTGGACTAATATTGGACATATTTTTGTGAATGATGCTGCTGCTCACAGATTCGACGACTATTAGACATATTTTTGTGAATGGTGCTGCTGTTCACAGATTGGACTACTATTGGACATATTGTTGTGACTGCTGCTGCTGTTCACAGAATTGGACTACTCTGGACATATTGTTGTGAATGGTGCTGCTGTTCACAGATTGGACATCTATTAGACATATTATTGTGAATGGTGCTGCTATTCACAGATTGGACTACGATTGGACATATTGTTGTGAATAGTGCTGCTGTTCACAGATTGGACTACTATTGGACATATTGTTGTGAATGGTGCTGCTGTTCACAGATTGGACAACTATTGAACATATTGTTGTGAATGGTGCTGCTTTTCACAGATTGGACTACTGTTGGACATATTGTTGTGAATGGTGCTGCTGCTCACAGATTGGACTACTATTGGACATATTGTTGTGAATGGTGCTGCTGTTCACAGATTGGACTGCTATTGGACATATTGTTGTGACTGGTGCTGCTGTTCACAGATTGGACTACTGTTGGATATATTTTTGTGAATGATGCTGCTGCTCACAGATTCGACTACTGTTAGACATATTGTTGTGAATGGTGCTGCTGTTCACAGATTGGACTGCTATTGGACATATTGTTGTGACTGGTGCTGCTGTTCACAGATTGGACTACTGTTGGACATATTGTTGTGAATGGTGCTGCTGCTCACAGACTGGACTACTATTGGACATATTTTTGTGAATGGTGCTGTTGCTCACAGATTGGACTAATATTGGACATATTGTTGTGAATGGTTCTGCTGTTCACAGATTGGACTACTATTGGACATATTGTTGTGAATGGTGCTGCTGCTCACAGATTGGACTACTATTTGAAATATTGTTGTGAATGGTGCTGCTGTTCACAGATTGGAATTCTATTGGACATATTGTTGTGAATGGTGCTGTTGCTCACAGTTTGGTAATATTAGACATATTGTTGTGAATGTTGCTGCTGCTCACAGATTGGACTAATATTGGACATATTGTTGTGAATGATGCTGCTGCTCACAGATTGGACTACTATTGGACATATTGTTGTGAGTGGTGCTGCTGTTCACAGATTGGACTAATATTGGACATATTGTTGTGAATGGTGCTGCTGTTCACAGATTGGACAACTGTTGGACATATTGTTGTGAATGGTGCTGCTGTTCACAGATTGGACGAATATTGGACATATTGTTGTAAAATGGTGCTGCTGTTCACAGATTGGACTAATATTGGACATATTGTTGTGAATGATGCTGCTGCTCACAGATTCGACTACTACTAGACATATTGTTGTGAATGGTGCTGCTGTTCACAGATTGGACTACTATTGGAGATATTGTTGTGACTGGTGCTGCTGTTCACAGAATTGGACTACGATTGGACATATTGTTGTGAATGGTGCTGCTGTTCACAGATTGGACTACTATTGGACATATTGTTGTGCTTGGTGCTGCTGTTCACAGTTTGGACAACTATTGGACATATTGTTGTGAATGGTGCTGCTGTTCACAGATTGGACTACTATTGGACATATTGTTGTGAATGGTGCTGCTGCTCACAGATTGGACTACCATTGGACATATTGTTGTGAAAGGTGCTGCTGTTCACAGATTGGACTACTATTGGACATATTGTTGTGAATGGTGCTGCTGTTCACAGATTGGACAACTATTGAACATATTGTTGTGAATGGTGCTGCTGTTCACAGATTGGACTACTATTGGACATATTGTTGTGAATGGTGCTTCTGCTCACAGATTGGACTACTATTGGACATATTGTTGTGAATGGTGCTGCTGTTCACAGATTGGACTTCTATTGGACATATTGTTGTGAATGGTGCTGTTGCTCACAGATTGGTACTATTAGACATATTGTGAATGTTGCTGCTGCTCACAAATTGGACTTCTATTGGACATATTGTTGTGAATGGTGCTGCCGTTCACAGAATTGGACTACTATTGGACATATTGTTGTGAATGGTGCTGCTGGTCACAGATTGGACTACTATTGGACATATTGTTGTGATTGGTGCTGCTGTTCACAGATTGGACAACTATTGGACATATTGTTGTGAATGGTGCTGCTGTTCACAGATTGGACTAATATTGGACATATTGTTGTGAATGGTGCTGCTGTTCACAGATTGGACTACTATTGGACATATTGTTGTGAATGGTGCTGCTGCTCACAGATTGGACTACTATTTGAAATATTGTTGTGAATGGTGCTGCTGTTCACAGATTGGACTTCTATTGGACATATTGTTGTGAATGGTGCTGTTGCTCACAGTTTGGTACTATTAGACATATTGTTGTGAATGTTGCTGCTGCTCACAGATTGGACTAATATTGGACATATTGTTGTGAATGAAGCTGCTGCTCACAGATTGGACTACTATTGGACATATTGTTGTGAGTGGTGCTGCTGTTCACAGATTGGACTAATATTGGACATATTGTTGTGAATGGTGCTGCTGTTCACAGATTGGACTACTGTTGGACATATTGTTGTGAATGGTGCTGCTGTTCACAGATTGGACGAATATTGGACATATTGTTGTGAATGGTGCTGCTGTTCACAGATTGGACTAATATTGGACATATTGTTGTGAATGATGCTGCTGCTCACAGATTCGACTACTACTCGACATATTGTTGTGAATGGTGCTGTTGCTCACAGATTGGACTAATATTGGACATATTTTTGTGAATGATGCTGCTGCTCACAGATTCGACTACTGTTAGACATATTGTTGTGAATGGTGCTGCTGTTCACAGATTGGACTGCTATTGGACATATTGTTGTGACTGGTGCTGCTGTTCACAGATTGGACTACTGTTGGACATATTGTTGTGAATGGTGCTGCTGCTCACAGACTGGACTACTATTGGACATATTTTTGTGAATGGTGCTGTTGCTCACAGATTGGACTAATATTGGACATATTGTTGTGAATGGTACTGCTGCTCACAGATTGGACTACTATTGGACATATTGTTGTGAATGGTGCTGCTGTTCACAGATTGGACTTCTATTGGACATATTGTTGTGAATGGTGCTGTTGCTCACAGATTGGTACTATTCGACATATTGTTGTGAATGTTGCTGCTGCTCACAGATTGGACTTCTATTGGACATATTGTTGTGAATGGTGCTGTTGCTCACAGACTGGACTACTATAAGACATATTGTTGTGAATGGTGCTGCTGTTCACAGATTGGACTACTATTGGACACATTGTTGTGAATGGTGCTGCTGTCACAGATTGGACTAATATTGGACATATTGTTGTGAATGGTGCTGCTGTTCACAGATTGGACTACTATTGGACATATTGTTGTGAATGGTGCTGCTGCTCACAGATTGGACTAATATTGGACATATTGTTGTGAATGATGCTGCTGCTCACAGATTCGACTACTGTTAGACATATTGTTGTGAATGGTGCTGCTGTTCACAGAATTGGACTGCTGTTGGACATATTGTTGTGAATGGTGCTGCTGTTCACAGATTGGACTACTATTGGACATATTGTTGTGATTGGTGCTGCTGTTCACAGATTGGACAACTATTGGACATATTGTTGTGAATGGTGCTGCTGTTCACAGATTGGACTAATATTGGACATATTGTTGTGAATGATGCTGCTGTTCACAGATTGGACTACTATTGGACATATTGTTGTGAATCGTGCTGCTGTTCACAGATTGGACAACTATTGGACATATTGTTGTGAATGGTGCTGCTGTTCACAGATTGGACTACTATTGGACATATTGTTGTGAATGGTGCTGCTGCTCACAGATTGGACTACTATTTGAAATATTGTTGTGAATGGTGCTGCTGTTCACAGATTGGACTTCTATTGGACATATTGTTGTGAATGGTGCTGTTGCTCACAGTTTGGTACTATTAGACATATTGTTGTGAATGTTGCTGCTGCTCACAGATTGGACTAATATTGGACATATTGTTGTGAATGATGCTGCTGCTCACACATTGGATTACTATTGGACATATTGTTGTGAATGGTGCTGCTGTTCACAGATTGGACTAATATTGGACATATTGTTGTGAATGGTGAAGCTGTTCACAGATTGGACTACGATTGGACATATTGTTGTGAATGGTGATGTTCATAGATTGGACTATTATTAGGCATATTGTTGTGAATGGTGCTGCTGTTCACAGATTGGACTACTATTGGACATATTGTTGTGAATGGTGCTGCTGCTCACAGATTGGACTACTATTGGACATATTGTTGTGAATGGTGCTGTTGCTCACAGATTGGACTAATATTGGACATATTTTTGTGAATGATGCTGCTGCTCACAGATTCGACGACTATTAGACATATTTTTGTGAATGGTGCTGCTGTTCACAGATTGGACTACTATTGGACATATTGTTGTGACTGCTGCTGCTGTTCACAGAATTGGACTACTCTGGACATATTGTTGTGAATGGTGCTGCTGTTCACAGATTGGACATCTATTAGACATATTATTGTGAATGGTGCTGCTATTCACAGATTGGACTACGATTGGACATATTGTTGTGAATAGTGCTGCTGTTCACAGATTGGACTACTATTGGACATATTGTTGTGAATGGTGCTGCTGTTCACAGATTGGACAACTATTGAACATATTGTTGTGAATGGTGCTGCTTTTCACAGATTGGACTACTATTGGACATATTGTTGTGAATGGTGCTGCTGCTCACAGATTGGACTACTATTGGACATATTGTTGTGAATGGTGCTGCTGTTCACAGATTGGACTGCTATTGGACATATTGTTGTGACTGGTGCTGCTGTTCACAGATTGGACTACTGTTGGATATATTTTTGTGAATGATGCTGCTGCTCACAGATTCGACTACTGTTAGACATATTGTTGTGAATGGTGCTGCTGTTCACAGATTGGACTGCTATTGGACATATTGTTGTGACTGGTGCTGCTGTTCACAGATTGGACTACTGTTGGACATATTGTTGTGAATGGTGCTGCTGCTCACAGACTGGACTAACATTGGACATATTGTTGTGAATGGTACTGCTGCACACAGATTGGACTACTATTGGACATATTGTTGTGAATGGTGCTGCTGTTCACAGATTGGACTTCTATTGGACATATTGTTGTGAATGGTGCTGTTGCTCACAGATTGGTACTATTAGACATATTGTTGTGAATGTTGCTGCTGCTCACAGATTGGACTTCTATTGGACATATTGTTGTGAATGGTGCTGTTGCTCACAGACTGGACTACTATAAGACATATTGTTGTGAATGGTGCTGCTGTTCACAGATTGGACTACTATTGGACACATTGTTGTGAATGGTGCTGCTGTCACAGATTGGACTAATATTGGACATATTGTTGTGAATGGTGCTGCTGTTCACAGATTGGACTACTATTGGACATATTGTTGTGAATGATGCTGCTGCTCACAGATTGGACTGCTATTGGACATATTGTTGTGACTGGTGCTGCTGTTCACAGAATTGGACTGCTATTGGACATATTGTTGTGAATGGTGCTGCTGTTCACAGATTGGACCACTATTGGACATATTGTTGTGATTGGTGCTGCTGTTCACAGATTGGACAACTATTGGACATATTGTTGTGAATGATGCTGCTGTTCACAGATTGGACTAATATTGGACATATTGTTGTGAATGGTGATGTTCATAGATTGGACTATTATTAGGCATATTGTTGTGAATGGTGCTGCTGTTCACAGATTGGACTACTATTGGACATATTGTTGTGAATGGTGCTGCTGCTCACAGATTGGACTACGATTGGACATATTGTTGTGAATGGTGATGTTCATAGATTGGACTATTATTAGGCATATTGTTGTGAATGGTGCTGCTGTTCACAGATTGGACTACTATTGGACATATTGTTGTGAATGGTGCTGCTGCTCACAGATTGGACTACTATTGGACATATTGTTGTGAATGGTGCTGTTGCTCACAGATTGGACTAATATTGGACATATTTTTGTGAATGATGCTGCTGCTCACAGATTCGACTACTATTAGACATATTTTTGTGAATGGTGCTGCTGTTCACAGATTGGACTACTATTGGACATATTGTTGTGACTGCTGCTGCTGTTCACAGAATTGGACTACTCTGGACATATTGTTGTGAATGGTGCTGCTGTTCACAGATTGGACATCTATTAGACATATTATTGTGAATGGTGCTGCTATTCACAGATTGGACTACGATTGGACATATTGTTGTGACTGGTGCTGCTGTTCAGAATTGGGCTACTATTGGACATATTGTTGTGAATGGTGCTGCTGTTCACAGATTGGACTACTATTGGACATATTGTTGTGAATGGTGCTGCTGTTCACAGATTGGACAACTATTGAACATATTGTTGTGAATGGTGCTGCTTTTCACAGATTGGACTACTATTGGACATATTGTTGTGAATGGTGCTGCTGCTCACAGATTGGACTACTATTGGACATATTGTTGTGAATGGTGCTGCTGTTCACAGATTGGACTTCTATTGGACATATTGTTGTGAATGGTGCTGTTGATCACAGTTTGGTACTATTAGACATATTGTTGTGAATGTTGCTGCTGCTCACAGATTGGACTAATATTGGACATATTGTTGTGAATGATGCTACTGCTCACAGATTGGACTACTATTGGACATATTGTTGTGAGTGGTGCTGCTGTTCACAGATTGGACTAATATTGGACATATTGTTGTGAATGGTGCTGCTGTTCACAGATTGGACTGCTGTTGGACATATTGTTGTGAATGGTGCTGCTGTTCACAGATTGGACGAATATTGGACATATTGTTGTGAATGGTGCTGCTGTTCACAGATTGGACTAATATTGGACATATTGTTGTGAATGATGCTGCTGCTCACAGATTCGACTATTATTAGACATATTGTTGTGAATGGTGCTGCTGTTCACAGATTGGACTACTATTGGAGATATTGTTGTGACTGGTGCTGCTGTTCACAGAATTGGACTACGATTGGACATATTGTTGTGAATGGTGCTGCTGTTCACAGATTGGACTACTATTGGACATATTGTTGTGCTTGGTGCTGCTGTTCACAGTTTGGACATCTATTGGACATATTGTTGTGAATGGTGCTGCTGTTCACAGATTGGACTACTATTGGACATATTGTTGTGAATGGTGCTGCTGCTCACAGATTGGACTACCATTGGACATATTGTTGTGAATGGTGCTGCTGTTCACAGATTGGAATTCTATTGGACATATTGTTGTGAATGATGCTGTTGAACACAGATTGGTACTATTAGACATATTGTTGTGAATGTTGCTGCTTCTCACAGATTGGACTTCTATTGGACATATTGTTGTGAATGGTGCTTTTGCTCACAGACTGGACTACTATTAGACATATTGTTGTGAATGGTGAAGCTGTTCACAGATTGGACTATGATTGGACATATTGTTGTGAATGGTGCTGCTGTTCACAGTTTGGACTACTATTGGACATATTGTTGTGAATGGTGCTGCTGCTCACATATTGGACTACTATTGGACATATTGTTGTGAATGGTGCTGGTGTTCACAGAATTGGACTACTATTGGACATATTATTGTGAATGGTGCTGCTGCTCACAGATTGGACTACTATTGGACATATTGTTTTGAATGGTGCTGCTGCTCACAGATTCGACTACTATTAGACATATTAATGTGAATGGTGCTGCTGTTCACAGATTGGACTAATATTGGACATATTGTTGTGAATGATGCTGCTGTTCACAGATTGGACTACTATTGGACATATTGTTGTGAATGGTGAAGCTGTTCACAGATTGGACTACGATTGGACATATTGTTGTGAATGGTGATGTTCATAGATTGGACTATTATTAGACATATTGTTGTGAATGGTGCTGCTGTTCACAGATTGGACTACTATTGGACATATTTTTGTGAATGGTGCTGCTGCTCACAGATTGGACTACTATTGGACATATTGTTGTGAATGGTGCTGTTGCTCACAGATTGGACTAATATTGGACATATTTTTGTGAATGATGCTGCTGCTCACAGATTCGACGACGATTAGACATATTGTTGTGAATGGTGCTGTTGCTCACAGAATTGGGCTACTATTGGACATATTGTTGTGAATGGTGCTGCTGTTCACAGATTGGACTACTATTGGACATATTGTTGTGAATGGTGCTGCTGTTCACAGATTGGACAACTATTGAACATATTGTTGTGAATGGTGCTGCTGTTCACAGATTGGACTACTATTGGACATATTGTTGTGAATGGTGCTTCTGCTCACAGATTGGACTACTATTGGACATATTGTTGTGAATGGTGCTGCTGTTCACAGATTGGACTTCTATTGGACATATTGTTGTGAATGGTGCTGTTGCTCACAGATTGGTACTATTAGACATATTGTGAATGTTGCTGCTGCTCACAAATTGGACTTCTATTGGACATATTGTTGTGAATGGTGCTGCCGTTCACAGAATTGGACTACTATTGGACATATTGTTGTGAATGGTGCTGCTGGTCACAGATTGGACTACTATTGGACATATTGTTGTGATTGGTGCTGCTGTTCACAGATTGGACAACTATTGGACATATTGTTGTGAATGGTGCTGCTGTTCACAGATTGGACTAATATTGGACATATTGTTGTGAATGGTGCTGCTGTTCACAGATTGGACTACTATTGGACATATTGTTGTGAATGGTGCTGCGGCTCACAGATTGGACTACTATTTGAAATATTGTTGTGAATGGTGCTGCTGTTCACAGATTGGACTTCTATTGGACATATTGTTGTGAATGGTGCTGTTGCTCACAGTTTGGTACTATTAGACATATTGTTGTGAATGTTGCTGCTGCTCACAGATTGGACTAATATTGGACATATTGTTGTGAATGATGCTGCTGCTCACAGATTGGACTACTATTGGACATATTGTTGTGAGTGGTGCTGCTGTTCACAGATTGGACTAATATTGAACATATTGTTGTGAATGGTGCTGCTTTTCACAGATTGGACTACTATTGGACATATTGTTGTGAATGGTGCTGCTGCTCACAGATTGGACTACTATTGGACATATTGTTGTGAATGGTGCTGCTGTTCACAGATTGGACTGCTATTGGACATATTGTTGTGACTGGTGCTGCTGTTCACAGATTGGACTACTGTTGGATATATTTTTGTGAATGATGCTGCTGCTCACAGATTCGATTACTGTTAGACATATTGTTGTGAATGGTGCTGCTGTTCACAGATTGGACTGCTATTGGACATATTGTTGTGACTGGTGCTGCTGTTCACAGATTGGACTACTGTTGGACATATTGTTGTGAATGGTGCTGCTGCTCACAGACTGGACTACTATTGGACATATTTTTGTGAATGGTGCTGTTGCTCACAGATTGGACTAATATTGGACATATTGTTGTGAATGGTGCTGCTGTTCACAGATTGGACTTCTATTGGACATATTGTTGTGAATGGTGCTGTTGCTCACAGATTGGTACTATTAGACATATTGTTGTGAATGTTGCTGCTGCTCACAGATTGGACTTCTATTGGACATATTGTTGTGAATGGTGCTGTTGCTCACAGACTGGACTACTATAAGACATATTGTTGTGAATGGTGCTGCTGTTCACAGATTGGACTACTATTGGACACATTGTTGTGAATGGTGCTGCTGTCACAGATTGGACTAATATTGGACATATTGTTGTGAATGGTGCTGCTGTTCACAGATTGGACTACTATTGGACATATTGTTGTGAATGATGCTGCTGCTCACAGATTCGACTACTGTTAGACATATTGTTGTGAATGGTGCTGCTGTTCACAGATTGGACTGCTATTGGACATATTGTTGTGACTGGTGCTGCTGTTCACAGAATTGGACTGCTGTTGGACATATTGTTGTGAATGGTGCTGCTGTTCACAGATTGGACTACTATTGGACATATTGTTGTGATTGGTGCTGCTGTTCACAGATTGGACAACTATTGGACATATTGTTGTGAATGATGCTGCTGTTCACAGATTGGACTAATATTGGACATATTGTTGTGAATGATGCTGCTGTTCACAGATTGGACTACTATTGGACATTTGTTGTGAATCGTGCTGCTGTTCACAGATTGGACAACTATTGGACATATTGTTGTGAATGGTGCTGCTGTTCACAGATTGGACTACTATTGGACATATTGTTGTGAATGGTGCTGCTGCTCACAGATTGGACTACTATTTGAAATATTGTTGTGAATGGTGCTGCTGTTCACAGATTGGACTTCTATTGGACATATTGTTGTGAATGGTGCTGTTGCTCACAGTTTGGTACTATTAGACATATTGTTGTGAATGTTGCTGCTGCTCACAGATTGGACTAATATTGGACATATTGTTGTGAATGATGCTGCTGCTCACACATTGGACTACTATTGGACATATTGTCGTGAATGGTGCTGCTGTTCACAGATTGGACTAATATTGGACATATTGTTGTGAATGGTGAAGCTGTTCACAGATTGGACTTCGATTGGACATATTGTTGTGAATGGTGATGTTCATAGATTGGACTATTATTAGGCATATTGTTGTGAATGGTGCTGCTGTTCACAGATTGGACTACTATTGGACATATTGTTGTGAATGGTGCTGCTGCTCACAGATTGGACTACTATTGGACATATTGTTGTGAATGGTGCTGTTGCTCACAGATTGGACTAATATTGGACATATTTTTGTGAATGATGCTGCTGCTCACAGATTCGACTACTATTAGACATATTTTTGTGAATGGTGCTGCTGTTCACAGATTGGACTACTATTGGACATATTGTTGTGACTGCTGATGCTGTTCACAGAATTGGACTACTCTGGACATATTGTTGTGAATGGTGCTGCTGTTCACAGATTGGACATCTATTAGACATATTATTGTGAATGGTGCTGCTATTCACAGATTGGACTACGATTGGACATATTGTTGTGACTGGTGCTGCTGTTCACAGAATTGGGCTACTATTGGACATATTGTTGTGAATGGTGCTGCTGTTCACAGATTGGACTACTATTGGACATATTGTTGTGAATGGTGCTGCTGTTCACAGATTGGACAACTATTGAACATATTGTTGTGAATGGTGCTGCTTTTCACAGATTGGACTACTATTGGACATATTGTTGTGAATGGTGCTGCTGCTCACAGATTGGACTACTATTGGACATATTGTTGTGAATGGTGCTGCTGTTCACAGATTGGACTTCTATTGGACATATTCTTGTGAATGGTGCTGTTGATCACAGTTTGGTACTATTAGACATATTGTTGTGAATGTTGCTGCTGCTCACAGATTGGACTAATATTGGACATATTGTTGTGAATGGTGCTTTTGCTCACAGACTGGACTACTATTGGACATATTGTTGTGAGTGGTGCTGCTGTTCACAGATTGGACTAATATTGGACATATTGTTGTGAATGGTGCTGCTGTTCACAGATTGGACTTCTATTGGACATATTGTTGTGAATGGTGCTGTTGATCACAGTTTGGTACTATTAGACATATTGTTGTGAATGTTGCTGCTGCTCACAGATTGGACTAATATTGGACATATTGTTGTGAATGGTGCTTTTGCTCACAGATTGGACTACTATTGGACATATTGTTGTGAGTGGTGCTGCTGTTCACAGATTGGACTAATATTGGACATATTGTTGTGAATGGTGCTGCTGTTCACAGATTGGACTGCTGTTGGACATATTGTTGTGAATGGTGCTGCTGTTCACAGATTGGACAAATATTGGACATATTGTTGTGAATGGTGCAACTGTTCACAGATTGGACTAATATTGGACATATTGTTGCGAATGATGCTGCTGCTCACAGATTCGACTATTATTAGACATATTGTTGTGAATGGTGCTGCTGTTCACAGATTGGACTACTATTGGAGATATTGTTGTGACTGGTGCTGCTGTTCACAGAATTGGACTACGATTGGACATATTGTTGTGAATGGTGCTGCTGTTCACAGATTGGACTACTATTGGACATATTGTTGTGCTTGGTGCTGCTGTTCACAGTTTGGACAACTATTGGACATATTGTTGTGAATGGTGCTGCTGTTCACAGATTGGACTACTATTGGACATATTGTTGTGAATGGTGCTGCTGCTCACAGATTGGACTACCATTGGACATATTGTTGTGAATGGTGCTGCTGTTCACAGATTGGAATTCTATTGGACATATTGTTGTGAATGATGCTGTTGAACACAGATTGGTACTATTAGACATATTGTTGTGAAAGTTGCTGCTTCTCACAGATTGGACTTCTATTGGACATATTGTTGTGAATGGTGCTTTTGCTCACAGACTGGACTACTATTAGACATATTGTTGTGAATGGTGAAGCTGTTCACAGATTGGACTATGATTGGACATATTGTTGTGAATGGTGCTGCTGTTCACAGTTTGGACTACTATTGGACATATTGTTGTGAATGGTGCTGCTGCTCACATATTGGACTACTATTGGACATATTGTTGTGAATGGTGCTGGTGTTCACAGAATTGGTCTACTATTGGACATATTATTGTGAATGGTGCTGCTGCTCACAGATTGGACTACTATTGGACATATTGTTTTGAATGGTGCTGCTGCTCACAGATTCGACTACTATTAGACATATTAATGTGAATGGTGCTGCTGTTCACAGATTGGACTAATATTGGACATATTGTTGTGAATGATGCTGCTGTTCACAGATTGGACTACTATTGGACATATTGTTGTGAATGGTGAAGCTGTTCACAGATTGGACTACGATTGGACATATTGTTGTGAATGGTGATGTTCATAGATTGGACTATTATTAGACATATTGTTGTGAATGGTGCTGCTGTTCACAGATTGGACTACTATTGGACATATTTTTGTGAATGGTGCTGCTGCTCACAGATTGGACTACTATTGGACATATTGTTGTGAATGGTGCTGTTGCTCACAGATTGGACTAATATTGGACATATTTTTGTGAATGATGCTGCTGCTCACAGATTCGACGACGATTAGACATATTTTTGTGAATGGTGCTGCTGTTCACAGATTGGACTACTATTGGAAATATTGTTGTGACTGCTGCTGCTGTTCACAGAATTGGACTACTCTGGACATGTTGTTGTGAATGGTGCTGCTGTTCACAGATTGGACTACTATTGGACATATTATTGTGAATGGTGCTGCTATTCACAGATTGGACCACGATTGGACATATTGTTGTGACTGGTGCTGCTGTTCACAGAATTGGGCTACTATTGGACATATTGTTGTGAATGGTGCTGCTGTTCACAGATTGGACTACTATTGGACATATTGTTGTGAATGGTGCTGCTGTTCACAGATTGGACAACTATTGAACATATTGTTGTGAATGGTGCTGCTGTTCACAGATTGGACTACTATTGGACATAATGTTGTGAATGGTGCTTCTGCTCACAGATTGGACTACTATTGGACATATTGTTGTGAATGGTGCTGCCGTTCACAGAATTGGACTACTATTGGACATATTGTTGTGAATGGTGCTGCTGTTCACAGATTGGACTAATATTGGACATATTGTTGTGAATGGTGCTGCTGTTCACAGATTGGACTACTATTGGACATATTGTTGTGAATGGTGCTGCTGCTCACAGATTGGACTACTATTTGAAATATTGTTGTGAATGGTGCTGCTGTTCACAGATTGGACTTCTATTGGACATATTGTTGTGAATGGTGCTGTTGCTCACAGTTTGGTACTATTAGACATATTGTTGTGAATGTTGCTGCTGCTCACAGATTGGACTAATATTGGACATATTGTTGTGAATGATGCTGCTGCTCACAGATTGGACTACTATTGGACATATTGTTGTGAGTGGTGCTGCTGTTCACAGATTGGACTAATATTGGACATATTGTTGTGAATGGTGCTGCTGTTCACAGATTGGACTACTGTTGGACATATTGTTGTGAATGGTGCTGCTGTTCACAGATTGGACGAATATTGGACATATTGTTGTGAATGGTGCTGCTGTTCACAGATTGGACTAATATTGGACATATTGTTGTGAATGATGCTGCTGCTCACAGATTCGACTACTACTAGACACATTGTTGTGAATGGTGCTGCTGTTCACAGATTGGACTACTGTTGGAGATATTGTTGTGACTGGTGCTGCTGTTCACAGAATTGGACTACGATTGGACATATTGTTGTGAATGGTGCTGCTGTTCACAGATTGGACTACTATTGGACATATTGTTGTGCTTGGTGCTGCTGTTCACAGTTTGGACAACTATTGGACATATTGTTGTGAATGGTGCTGCTGTTCACAGATTGGACTACTATTGGACATATTGTTGTCAATGGTGCTGCTGCTCACAGATTGGACTACCATTGGACATATTGTTGTGAATGGTGCTGCTGTTCACAGATTGGACTACTATTGGACATATTGTTGTGAATGGTGCTGCTGTTCACAGATTGGACAACCATTGAACATATTGTTGTGAATGGTGCTGCTGTTCACAGATTGGACTACTACTGGACATATTGTTGTGAATGGTGCTTCTGCTCACAGATTGGACTACTATTGGACATATTGTTGTGAATGGTGCTGCTGTTCACAGATTGGACTTCTATTGGACATATTGTTGTGAATGGTGCTGTTGCTCACAGATTGGTACTATTAGACATATTGTGAATGTTGCTGCTGCTCACAAATTGGACTTCTATTGGACATATTGTTGTGAATGGTGCTGCCGTTCACAGAATTGGACTACTATTGGACATATTGTTGTGAATGGTGCTGCTGGTCACAGATTGGACTACTATTGGACATATTGTTGTGATTGGTGCTGCTGTTCACAGATTGGTCAACTATTGGACATATTGTTGTGAATGGTGCTGCTGTTCACAGATTGGACTAATATTGGACATATTGTTGTGAATGGTGCTGCTGTTCACAGATTGGACTACTATTGGACATATTGTTGTGAATGGTGCTGCTGCTCACAGATTGGACTACTATTTGAAATATTGTTGTGAATGGTGCTGCTGTTCACAGATTGGACTTCTATTGGACATATTGTTGTGAATGGTGCTGTTGCTCACAGTTTGGTACTATTAGACATATTGTTGTGAATGTTGCTGCTGCTCACAGATTGGACTAATATTGGACATATTGTTGTGAATGATGCTGCTGCTCACAGATTGGACTACTATTGGACATATTGTTGTGAGTGGTGCTGCTGTTCACAGATTGGACTAATATTGGACATATTGTTGTGAATGGTGCTGCTGTTCACAGATTGGACTACTGTTGGACATATTGTTGTGAATGGTGCTGCTGTTCACAGATTGGACGAATATTGGACATATTGTTGTGAATGGTGCTGCTGTTCAAAGATTGGACTAATATTGGACATATTGTTGTGAATGATGCTGCTGCTCACAGATTCGACTACTACTAGACATATTGTTGTGAATGGTGCTGCTGTTCACAGATTGGACTACTATTGGAGATATTGTTGTGACTGGTGCTGCTGTTCACAGAATTGGACTACGATTGGACATATTGTTGTGAATGGTGCTGCTGTTCACAGATTGGACTACTATTGGACATATTGTTGTGCTTGGTGCTGCTGTTCACAGTTTGGACAACTATTGGACATATTGTTGTGAATGGTGCTGCTGTTCACAGATTGGACTACTATTGGACATATTGTTGTGAATGGTGCTGCTGCTCACAGATTGGACTACCATTGGACATATTGTTGTGAATGGTGCTGCTGTTCACAGATTGGACTTCTATTGGACATATTGTTGTGAATGATGCTGTTGAACACAGATTGGTACTATTAGACATATTGTTGTGAATGTTGCTGCTTCTCACAGATTGGACTTCTATTGGACATATTGTTGTGAATGGTGCTGTTGCTCACAGACTGGACTACTATTAGACATATTGTTTTGAATGGTGAAGCTGTTCACAGATTGGACTATGATTGGACATATTGTTGTGAATGGTGCTGCTGTTCACAGTTTGGACTACTATTGGACATATTGTTGTGAATGGTGCTGCTGCTCACATATTGGACTACTATTGGACATATTGTTGTGAATGGTGCTGGTGTTCACAGAATTGGTCTACTATTGGACATATTATTGTGAATGGTGCTGCTGTTCACAGATTGGACTAATATTGGACATTGTTGTGAATGGTGAAGCTGTTCACAGATTGGACTACGATTGGACATATTGTTGTGAATGGTGATGTTCATAGATTGGACTAATATTAGACATAATGTTGTGAATGGTGCTGTTGCTCACAGATTGGACTAATATTGGACATATTATTGTGAATGATGCTGCTGTTCACAGATTGGACTACTATTGGACATATTGTTGTGAATGGTGCTGCTGTTCACAGATTGGACTAATATTGGACATATTGTTGTGAATGATGCTGCTGTTCACAGATTGCACTACTATTGGACATATTGTTGTGACTGGTGCTGCTGTTCACAGAACTGGACTACTATTGGACATATTGTTGTGAATGGTGCTGCTGTTCACAGATTGGACTAATATTGGACATATTGTTGTGAATGATGCTGCTGTTCACAGATTGGACGACTATTGGACATATTGTTGTGAATGGTGCTGCTGCTCACAGATTGGACTACTATTGGACATATTGTTGTGAATTGTGCTGCTGTTCACAGATTGGACTTCTATTGGCCATATTGTTGTGAATGGTGCTGTTGCACACAGATTGGTACTATTAGACATATTGTTGTGAATGTTGCTGCTGCTCACAGATTGGACTTCTATTGGACATATTGTTGTGAATGGTGCTGCTGTTCACAGGTTGGACTACTATTGGACATATTGTTGTGAATGGTGCTGCTGTTCACAGATTGGACTACTATTGGACATATTGTTGTGAATGGTGCTGCTGCTCACAGATTGGACTACTATTGGACATATTGTTGTGAATGGTGCTGTTGCTCACAGATTAGACTAATATTGGACATATTTTTGTGAATGATGCTGCTGCTCACAGATTCGACAACTATTGGACATATTTTTGTGAATGGTGCTGCTGTTCACAGATTGGACTACTATTGGACATATTGTTGTGACTGCTGCTGCTGTTCACAGAATTGGACTACTCTGGACATATTGTTGTGAATGGTGCTGCTGTTCACAGATTGGACTACTATTAGACATATTATTGTGAATTGTGCTGCTGTTCACAGATTGGACTACTATTGGACATATTGTTGTGACTGGTGCTGCTGTTCACAGAATTGGACTACTATTGGACATATTGTTGTGAATGGTGCTGCTGTTCACAGATTGGACTACGATTGGACATATTGTTGTGAATGGTGCTGCTGTTCACAGATTGGAATACTATTGGACATATTGTTGTGAATGGTGCTGCTGCTCACAGATTGGACTACTATTGGACATATTGTTGTGAATGGTGCTGCTGTTCACAGATTGTACTTCAATTGGACATATTGTTGTGAATGGTGCTGTTGCTCACAGATTGGTACTATTAGACATATTGTTGTGAATGTTGCTGCTGCTCACAGATTGGACTTCTTTTGGACATATTGTTGTGAAGGTGCTGTTGCTCACAGACTGGACTACTAAAAGACATATTGTTGTGAATGGTGCTGCTGTTCACAGATTGGACTGCTATTGGACACATTGTTGTGAATGGTACTGCTGTCACAGATTGGACTAATATTGGACATATTGTTGTGAATGGTGCTGCTGTTCACAGATTGGACTACTATTGGACATATTGTTGTGAATGGTGCTGCTGCTCACAGACTGGACTACTATTGGACATATTGTTGTGAATGGTGCTGTTGCTCACAGATTGGACTAATATTGGACATATTGTTGTGAATGATGCTGCTGCTGACAGATTCGACTACTGTTAGACATATTGTTGTGAATGGTGCTGCTGTTCACAGATTGGACTGCTTTTGGACATATTGTTGTGACTGGTGCTGCTGTTCACAGATTGGATTACTATTGGACATATTGTTGTGAATCGTGCTGCTGTTCACAGTTTGGACAACTATTGGACATATTGTTGTGAATGGTGCTGCTGTTCACAGATTGGACTACTATTGGACATATTGTTGTGAATGATGCTGCTGTTCACAGATTGGATAACTATTGGACATATTGTTGTGAATCGTGCTGCTGTTCACAGATTGGACAACTATTGGACATATTGTTGTGAATGGTGCTGCTGTTCACAGATTGGACTACTATTGGACATATTGTTGTGAATGGTGCTGCTGCTCACAGATTGGACTACTATTTGAAATATTGTTGTGAATGGTGCTGCTGTTCACAGATTGGACTTCTATTGGACATATTGTTGTGAATGGTGCTGTTGCTCACAGTTTGGTACTATTAGACATATTGTTGTGAATGTTGCTGCTGTTCACAGATTGGACTAATATTGGACATATTGTTGTGAATGATGCTGCTACTCGCACATTGGACTACTATTTGACATATTGTTGTGAATGGTGCTGCTGTTCACAGATTGGACTAATATTGGACATATTGTTGTGAATGGTGCTGCTGTTCACAGTTTGGACTAATATTGGACATATTGTTGTGAATGATGCTGCTGCTCACAGATTCGACTACTATGAGACATATTGTTGTGAATGATGCTGCTGTTCACAGATTGGACTACTATTGGACATATTGTTGTGACTGGTGCTGCTGGTCACAGAATTGGACTACTATTGGACATATTGTTGTGAATGGTGCTGCTGTTCACAGATTGGACTACTATTGGACATATTGTTGTGAATGGTGCTGCTGCTCACAGATTCGACTACTATTAGACATATTAATGTGAATGGTGCTGCTGTTCACAGATTGGACTACTATTGGACATATTGTTATGAATGGTGCTGCTGTTCACAGATTGGACTAATATTGGACATATTGTTGTGAATGGTGAAGCTGTTCACAGATTGGACTACGATTGGACATATTGTTGTGAATGGTGATGTTCATAGATTGGACTAATATTAGACATATTGTTGTGAATGGTGCTGCTGTTCACAGATTGGACTAATATTGGACATATTGTTATGAATGGTGCTGCTGTTCACAGATTGGACTACTATTGGACATATTGTTGTGAATGGTGCTGCTGCTCACAGACTGGACTACTATTGGACATATTGTTGTGAATGGTGCTGTTGCTCACAGATTGGACTAATATTGGACATATTGTTGTGAATGATGCTGCTGCTCACAGATTCGTTTACTATTAGACATATTGTTGTGAATGGTGCTGCTGTTCACAGATTGCACTATATTGGACATATTGTTGTGACTGGTGCTGCTGTTGACAGAATTTGTCTACTATTGGACACATTGTTGTGAATGGTGCTGCTGTTCACAGATTGGACTAATATTGGACATATTGTTGTGAATGGTGCTGCTGTTCACAGATTGGACTACTATTGGACATATTGTTCTGAATGGTGCTGCTGCTCACAGGTTGGACTACTATTGGACATATTGTTGTGAATGGTGCTGCTGTTCACAGATTGGACTACTATTGGACATATTGTTGTGAATGGTGCTGTTGCACACAGATTGGTACTATTAGACATATTGTTGTGAATGTTGCTGCTGCTCACAGATTGGACTTCTATTGGACATATTGTTGTGAATGGTGCTGCTGTTCACAGTTTGGACTAGTTTGGACATATGGTTGTGAATGGTGCTTCTGCTCACAGATTGGACTACTATTGGACATATTGTTGTGAATGGTGCTGCTGTTCACAGATTGGACTGCTATTGGACATATTATTGTGAATGGTGCTGCTGCTCACAGATTCGACTACTATTGGACATATTGCTGTGAATGGTGCTGCTGTTCACAGATTGGACTACTATTGGACATATTGTTGTGAATGGTGCTGCTGTTCACAGAATGGACTAATATTGGTCATATTGTTGTGACTGATGCTGCTGTTCACAGAATTGGACCACTCTGGACATATTGTTGTGAATGGTGCTGCTGTTCACAGATTGGACTACTATTAGACATATTATTGTGAATGGTGCTGCTGTTCACAGATTGGACTACTATTGGACATATTGTTGTGACTGGTGCTGCTGTTCACAGAATTGGGCTACTATTGGACATATTGTTGTGAATGGTGCTGCTGTTCACAGATTGGACTACTATTGGACATATTGTTGTTAATGGTGCTGCTGTTCACAGATTGGACAAATATTGGACATATTGTTGTGAATGGTGCTGCTGTTCACAGATTGGACTACTATTGGACATATTGTTGTGAATTTTGCTGCTGCTCACAGATTGGATTACTATTGGACATATTGTTGTGAATGGTGCTGCTGTTCACAGATTGGACTTCTATTGGACATATTGTTGTGAATGGTGCTGTTGCTCACAGATTGGTACTATTAGACATATTGTTGTGAATGTTGTTGCTGCTCACAGATTGGACTTCTATTGGACATATTGTTGTGAATGGTGCTGTTGCTCACAGACTGGACTACTATTAGACATATTGTTGTGAATGGTGCTGCTGTTCACAGATTGGACTACTATTGGACATATTGTTGTGAATGGTGCTGCTGTCACAGATTGGACTACTATTGGACATATTGTTGTGAATTGTGCTGCTGTTCACAGAATGGACTACTATTGGACATATTGTTGTGAATGGTGCTGCTGCTCACAGACTGGACTGCCATTGGACATATTGTTGTGAATGGTGCTGTTGCTCACAGATTGGACTAATATTGGACATATTGTTGTGAATGATGCTGCTGTTCACAGATTGAACTACTATTGGACATATTGTTGTGAATCGTGCTGCAGTTCACAGATTGGACAACTATTGGACATATTGTTGTGAATGGTGCTGCTGTTCACAGATTGGACCACTATTGGACATATTGTTGTGAATGGTGCTGCTGCTCACAGATTGGACTACTATTGGACATATTGTTGTGAATGGTGCTGCTGTTCACAGATTGGACTTCTATTGGACATATTGTTGTTAATGGTGCTGTTGCTCACAGTTTGGTACGATTAGACATATTGTTGTGAATGTTGCTGCTGCTCACAGATTGGACTAATATTGGATATATTGTTGTGAATGATGCTGCTGCTCACAGCTTGGACTACTATTGGACATATTGTTGTGAATGGTGCTGCTGTTCACAGTTTGGACTAATATTGGACATATTGTTGTGAATGGTGCTGCTGCTCACAGATTGGACTAATATTGGACATATTGTTGTGAATGGTGCTGTTGCTCACAGTTTGGTACTATCAGACATATTGTTGTGAATGATGCTGCTGCTCACAAATTGGACTTCTATTGGACATATTGTTGTGAATGGTGCTGTTGCTCACAGATTGGACTAATATGGACATATTGTTGTGAATGATGCTGCTGCTCACAGATTGGACTACTGGTGGACATATTGTTGTGAATGGTGCTGCTGTTCACAGATTGGACTAATATTGGACATATTGTTGTGAATGGTGCTGCTGCTTCACAGATTGGACTACTGTTGGACATATTGTTGTGAATGGTGCTGCTGTTCACAGATTGGACTACTATTGGACATATTGTTGTGACTGGTGCTGCTGTTCACAGACTGGACTACTATTGGACATATTGTTGTGAATGGTGCTGTTGCTCACAGTTTGGACTAATATTGGACATATTGTTGTGAATGATGCTGCTGCTCACAGATTCGACTACTATTGGACATATTGTTGTGAATGGTGCTGCTGTTCACAGATTGGACTGCTATTGGACATATTGTTGTGAATGGTGCTGCTGCTCACAGATTGGACTACTATTTGACATATTGTTGTGAATGGTGCTGCTGTTCACAGATTGGACTTCTATTGGACATATTGTTGTGAATGGTGCTGTTGAACACAGATTGGTACTATGAGACATATTGTTGTGAATGTTGCTGCTGCTCACAGATTGGACTTCTATTGGACATATTGTTGTGAATGGTGCTGTTGCTCACAGACTGGACTACTATGAGACATATTGTTGTGAATGGTGAAGCTGTTCACAGATTGGACTACTATTGGACATATTGTTGTGAATGGTGCTGCTGTTCACAGATTGCACTACTATTGGACATATTGTTGTGACTGGTGCTGCTGTTCACAGAATTGGACTACTATTGGACATATTGTTGTGAATGGTGCTGCTGTTCACAGATTGGACTAATATTGGACATATTGTTGTGAATGGTGCTGCTGTTCACAGATTGGACAACTATTGGACATATTGTTGTGAATGGTGCTGCTGTTCACAGATTGGACGACTATTGGACATATTGTTGTGAATGGTGCTGCTGCTCACAGATTGGACTACTATTGGACATATTGTTGTGAATGGTGCTGCTGTTCACAGATTGGACTTCTATTGGACATTTTGTTGTGAATGGTGCTGTTGCACACAGATTGGTACTATTAGACATATTGTTGTGAATGTTGCTGCTGCTCACAGATTGGACTTCTATTGGACATATTGTTGTGAATGGTGCTGCTGTTCACAGTTTGCACTACTATTGGACATATTGTTGTGAATGGTGCTTCTGCTCACAGATTTGACTACTATTGGACATATTGTTGTGAATGGTGCTGCTGTTCACAGATTGGACGACTATTGGACATATTATTGTGAATGGTGCTGCTGCTCACAGATTGGACTACTATTGGACATATTGTTGTGAATTGTGCTGCTGCTCACAGATTCGACTACTATTGGACATATTGCTGTGAATGGTGCTGCTGTTCACAGATTGGACTACTATTGGACATATTGTTGTGAATGGTGCTGCTGTTCACAGATTGGACTAATATTGGACATATTGTTGTGACTGCTGCTGCTGTTCACAGAATTGGACTACTCTGGACATATTGTTGTGAAAGGTGCTGCTGTTCACAGATTGGACTACTATTGGACATATTGTTGTGAATGGTGCTGCTGCTCACAGATTGGACTACTATTGGACATATTGTTGTAAATGGTGCTGCTGTTCACAGATTGGACTTCTATTGGACATATTGTTGTGAATGGTGCTGTTGCTCACAGATTTGTACTATTAGACATATTGTTGTGAATGTTGTTGCTGCTCACAGATTGGACTTCTATTAGACATATTGTTGTGAATGGTGCTGTTGCTCACAGACTGGACTACTATTAGACATATTGTTGTGAATGGTGCTGCTGTTCACAGATTGGACTACTAATGGACATATTGTTGTGAATGGTGCTGCTGTCACCGATTGGACTACTATTGGAAATATTGTTGTGAATTGTGCTGCTGTTCACAGAATGGACGACTATTGGACATATTGTTGTGAATGGTGCTGCTGCTCACAGACTGGACTGCCATTGGACATATTGTTGTGAATGGTGCTATTGCTCACAGATTGGACTAATATTGGACATATTGTTGTGAATGATGCTGCTGTTCACAGATTGGACTACTATTGGACATATTGTTGTGAATCGTGCTGCTGTTCACAGATTGGAAAACTATTGGACATATTGTTGTGAATGGTGCTGCTGTTCACAGATTGGACTACTATTGGACATATTGTTGTGAATGGTGCTGCTGTTCACAGATTGGACTTCTATTGGACATATTGTTGTGAATGGTGCTCTTGCTCACTGTTTGGTACGATTAGACATATTGTTGTGAATGTTGCTGCTGCTCACAGATTGGACTTCTATTGGACATATTGTTGTGAATGGTGCTGTTGCTCACAGATTGGACTAATATTGGACATATTGTTGTGAATGATGCTGCTGCTCAAAGATTGGACTACTATTGGACATATTGTTGTGAATGGTGCTGCTGTTCACAGATTGGACTAATATTGGACATATTGTTTTGAATGGTGCTGCTGTTCACAGATTGGACTGCTGTTGGACATATTGTTGTGAATGGTGCTGCTGTTCACAGATTGGACTACTGTTGGACATATTGTTGTGAATGGTGCTGCTTCTCGTAGACTGATCTACTATTGGACATATTGTTGTGAATGGTGCTGTTGCTCACAGATTGGACTAATATCGGACATATTGTTGTGAATGTTGCTGCTGCTCACAAATTGGACTTCTATTGGACATATTGTTGTGAATGGTGCTGTTGCTCACAGATTGGACTAATATTGGACATATTGTAGTGAATGATGCTGCTGCTCACAGAATTGGTCTACTGGTGGACATATTGTTGTGAATGGTGAAGCTGTTCACAGATTGGACTATGATTGGACATATTGTTGTGAATGGTGCTGCTGTTCACAGTTTGGACTACTATTGGACATATTGTTGTGAATGGTGCTGCTGCTCACAGATTGGACTACTATTGGACATATTATTGTGAATGGTGCTGCTCCTCACAGATTGGACTACTATTGGACATATTGTTGTGAATGGTGCTGCTGCTCACAGATTCGACTACTATTAGACATATTGCTGTGAATGGTGCTGCTGTTCACAGATTGGACTAACCATTGGACATATTGTTGTGATTGGTGCTGCTGTTCACAGATTGGACTAATATTGGGCATATTGTCGTGATTGGTGAAGCTGTTCACAGATTGGACTACCATTGGACATATTGTTGTGAATGGTGCTGCTGTTCACAGATTGGACTACCATTGGACATATTGTTGTGAATGGTGCTGCTGTTCACAGATTGGACTACGATTGGACATATTGTTGTGAATGGTGATGTTCATAGATTGGACTAATATTAGACATATTGTTGTGAATGGTGCTGCTGTTCACAGATTGGACTACTATTGGACATATTGTTGTGAATGGTGCTGCTGCTCACAGATTGGACTACTATTGGAAATATTGTTGTGAATGGTGCTGTTGCTCACAGATTGGACTAATATTGGACATATTGTTGTGAATGATGCTGCTGTTCACAGATTGGACTAATATTGGACATATTGTTGTGACTGGTGCTGCTGTTCACAGAATTGGGCGACTATTGGACATATTGTTATGAATGATGCTGCTGCTCACAGATTGGACTACTATTTGACATATTGTTGTGAATGGTGCTGCTGTTCACAGATTGGACTTCAATTGGACATATTGTTGTGAATGGTGCTGTTGCTCACAGTTTGGTACTATTAGACATATTGTTGTGAATGTTGCTGCTGCTCACAGATTGGACTTCGATTGGACTTATTGTTGTGAATGGTGCTGTTGCTCACAGATTGGACTAATATTAGACATATTGTTGTGAATGATGCTGCTGCTCACAGATTGGAATACTATCGGACATATTGTTGTGAATGGTGCTGTTGCTCACAGATTGGACTAATATTGGACATATTGTTGTGAATGATGCTGCTGCTCACAGATTGGAATACTATCGGACATATTGTTGTGAATGGTGCTGCTGTTCACAGATTGGACTAATATTGGACATATTGTTGTGAATGGTGCTGCTGTTCACAGACTGGACTACTATTGGACATATTGTGAATGGTGCTGTTGCTCACAGATTTGACTAATATTGGAGATATTGTTGTGAATGATGCTGCTGCTCACAGACTGGACTACTGTTGGACATATTGTTGTGAATGGTGCTGTTGCTCACAGATTGGACTAATATTGGAGATGTTGTTGTGAATGATGCTGCTGCTCACAGATTGAACTACTATTGGACATATTGTTGTGAATGGTGCTGCTGTTCACAGATTGGACTTCTATTGGACATATTGTTGTGAATGGTGCTGTTGCACACAGATTGGTACTATTAGACATATTGTTGTGAATGTTGCTGCTGCTCACAGATTGGACTTCTATTGGACATATTGTTGTGAATGGTGCTGCTGTTCACAGTTTGGACTTCTATTGGACATATTGTTGTGAATGGTGCTGTTGCTCACAGATTGGTACTGTTAGACATATTGTTGTGAATGTTGTTGCTGCTCACAGATTGGACTTCTATTAGACATATTGTTGTGAATGGTGCTGTTGCTCACAGACTGGACTAGTATTAGACATATTGTTGTGAATGGTGCTGCTGTTCACAGATTGGACTACTAGTGGACATATTGTTGTGAATGGTGCTGCTTTCACAGATTGGACTACTATTGGACATATTGTTGTGAATTGTGCTGCTGTTCACAGAATGGACTACTATTGGACATATTGTTGTGAATGGTGCTGCTGCTCACAGACTGGACTGCCATTGGACATATTGTTGTGAATGGTGCTATTGCTCACAGATTGGACTAATATTGGACATATTGTTGTGAATGATGCTGCTGTTCACAGATTGGACTACTATTGGACATATTGTTGTGAATCGTGCTGCTGTTCACAGATTGGACAACTATTGGACATATTGTTGTGAATGGTGCTGCTTTTCACAGATTGGACTACTATTGGACATATTGTTGTGAATGGTGCTGCTGCTCACAGATTGGACTACTATTGGACATATTGTTGTGAATGGTGCTGCTGTTCACAGATTGGACTTCTATTGGACATATTGTTGTGAATGGTGCTCTTGCTCACAGTTTGGTACGATTAGACATATTGTTGTGAATGTTGCTGCTGCTCACAGATTGGACTTCTATTGGACATATTGCTGTGAATGGTGCTGTTGCTCACAGATTGGACTAATATTGGACATATTGTTGTGAATGATGCTGCTGCTCAAAGATTGGACTACTATTGGACATATTGTTGTGAATGGTGCTGCTGTTCACAGATTGGACTAATATTGGACATATTGTTGTGAATGGTGCTGCTGTTCACAGATTGGACTACTGTTGGACATATTGTTGTGAATGGTGCTGCTGTTCACAGATTGGACTAAGATTGGACATATTGTTGTGAATGGTGCTGCTGTTCACAGATTGGACTACTGTTGGACATATTGTTGTGAATGGTGCTGCTGCTCGTAGACTGATCTACTATTGGACATATTGTTGTGAATGGTGCTGTTGCTCACAGATTGGACTAATATTGGACATATTGTTGTGAATGATGCTGCTGCTCACAGATTCGACTAATATTGGACATATTGTTGTGAATGGTGCTGTTGCTCACAGTTTGGTACTATCAGACATATTGTTGTGAATGTTGCTGCTGCTCACAAATTGGACTTCTATTGGACATATTGTTGTGAATGGTGCTGTTGCTCACAGATTGGACTACTGGTGGACATATTGTTGTGAATGGTGAAGCTGTTCACAGATTGGACTATGATTGGACATATTGTTGTGATTGGTGCGGCTGTTCACAGTTTGGACTACTATTGGACATATTGTTGTGAATGGTGCTACTGCTCACAGATTGGACTACTATTGGACATATTGTTGTGAATGGTACTGCTGCTCACAGATTGGACGACTATTGGACATATTATTGTGAATGGTGCTGCTCCTCACAGATTGGACTACTATTGGACATATTGTTGTGAATGGTGCTGCTGCTCACAGATTCGACTACTATTAGACATATTGCTGTGAATTGTGCTGCTGTTCACAGATTGGACTACCATTGGACATATTGTTGTGATTGGTGCTGCTGTTCACAGATTGGACTAATATTGGACATATTGTCGTGAATGGTGAAGCTGTTCACAGATTGGACTACTATTGGACATATTGTTGTGAATGGTGCTGCTGTTCACAGATTGGACTACCATTGGACATATTGTTGTGAATGGTGCTGCTTTTCACAGATTGGACTACGATTGGACATATTGTTGTGAATGGTGATGTTCATAGATTGGACTAATATTAGACATATTGTTGTGAATGGTGCTGCTGTTCACAGATTGGACTACTATTGGACATATTGTTGTGAATGGTGCTGCTGCTCACAGATTGGACTACGATTGGAAATATTGTTGTGAATGGTGCTGTTGCTCACAGATTGGAGTAATATTGGACATATTGTTGTGAATGATGCTGCTGTTCACAGATTGGACTACTATTGGACATATTGTTGTGACTGGTGCTGCTGTTCACAGAATTGGACGACTATTGGACATATTGTTGTGAATGGTGCTGCTGTTCACAGATTGGACTTCTATTGGACATATTGTTGTGAATGGTGCTGTTGCACACAGATTGGTACTATTAGACATATTGTTGTGAATGTTGCTGCTGCTCACAGATTGGACTTCTATTGGACATATTGTTGTGAATGGTGCTGCTGTTCACAGTTTGGACTACTATTGGACATATTGTTGTGAATGGTGCTTCTGCTCACAGATTGGACTACTATTGGACATATTGTTGTGAATGGTGCTGCTGTTCACAGATTGGACGACTATTGGACATATTATTGTGAATGGTGCTGCTGCTCACAGATTGGACCACTATTGGACATATTGTTGTGAATTGTGCTGCTGCTCACAGATTCGACTACTATTAGACATATTGCTGTGAATGGTGCTGCTGTTCACAGATTGGACTACGATTGGACATATTGTTGTGAATGGTGCTGCTGTTCACAGATTGAACTAATATTGGACATATTGTTGTATCTGCTGCTGCTGTTCACAGAATTGGACTACTCTGGACATATTGTTGTGAAAGGTGCTGCTGTTCACAGATTGGACTACTATTGGACATATTGTTGTGACTGGTGCTGCTGTTCACAGAATTGGGTTACTATTGGACATATTTTTGTGAATGGTGCTGCTGTTCACAGATTGGACTACTATTGGACATATTGTTGTGAATGGTGCTGCTGTTCACAGATTGGACAACTATTGGACATATTGTTGTGAATGGTGCTGCTGTTCACAGATTGGACTACTATTGGACATATTGTTGTGAATGGTGCTGCTGCTCACAGATTGGACTACTATTGGACATATTGTTGTAAATGGTGCTGCTGTTCACAGATTGGACTTCTATTGGACATATTGTTGTGAATGGTGCTGTTGCTCACAGATTGGTACTGTTAGACATATTGTTGTGAATGTTGTTGCTGCTCACAGATTGGACTTCTATTAGACATATTGTTGTGAATGGTGCTGTTGCTCACAGACTGGACTAGTATTAGACATATTGTTGTGAATGGTGCTGCTGTTCACAGATTGGACTACTAGTGGACATATTGTTGTGAATGGTGCTGCTTTCACAGATTGGACTACTATTGGACATATTGTTGTGATTTGTGCTGCTGTTCACAGAATGGACTACTATTGGACATATTGTTGTGAATGGTGCTGCTGCTCACAGACTGGACTGCCATTGGACATATTGTTGTGAATGGTGCTATTGCTCACAGATTGGACTAATATTGGACATATTGTTGTGAATGATGCTGCTGTTCACAGATTGGACTACTATTGGACATATTGTTGTGAATCGTGCTGCTGTTCACAGATTGGACAACTATTGGACATATTGTTGTGAATGGTGCTGCTTTTCACAGATTGGACTACTATTGGACATATTGTTGTGAATGGTGCTGCTGCTCACAGCTTGGACTACTATTGGACATATTGTTGTGAATGTTGCTGCTGCTCACAGATTGGACTTCTATTGGACATATTGTTGTGAATGGTGCTGTTGCTCACAGATTGGACTAATATTGGATATATTGTTGTGAATGATGCTGCTGCTCACAGCTTGGACTACTATTGGACATATTGTTGTGAATGGTGCTGCTGTTCACAGTTTGGACTAATATTGGACATATTGTTGTGAATGGTGCTGCTGCTCACAGATTGGACTAATATTGGACATATTGTTGTGAATGGTGCTGTTGCTCACACTTTGGTACTATCAGACATATTGTTGTGAATGATGCTGCTGCTCACAAATTGGACTTCTATTGGACATATTGTTGTGAATGGTGCTGTTGCTCACAGATTGGACTAATATGGACATATTGTTGTGAATGATGCTGCTGCTCACAGATTGGACTACTGGTGGACATATTGTTGTGAATGGTGCTGCTGTTCACAGATTGGACTAATATTGGACATATTGTTGTGAATGGTGCTGCTGCTTCACAGATTGGACTACTGTTGGACATATTGTTGTGAATGGTGCTGCTGTTCACAGATTGGACTACTATTGGACATATTGTTGTGACTGGTGCTGCTGTTCACAGACTGGACTACTATTGGACATATTGTTGTGAATGGTGCTGTTGCTCACAGTTTGGACTAATATTGGACATATTGTTGTGAATGATGCTGCTGCTCACAGATTCGACTACTATTGGACATATTGTTGTGAATGGTGCTGCTGTTCACAGATTGGACTGCTATTGGACATATTGTTGTGAATGGTGCTGCTGCTCACAGATTGGACTACTATTTGACATATTGTTGTGAATGGTGCTGCTGTTCACAGATTGGACTTCTATTGGACATATTGTTGTGAATGGTGCTGTTGAACACAGATTGGTACTATGAGACATATTGTTGTGAATGTTGCTGCTGCTCACAGATTGGACTTCTATTGGACATATTGTTGTGAATGGTGCTGTTGCTCACAGACTGGACTACTATGAGACATATTGTTGTGAATGGTGAAGCTGTTCACAGATTGGACTACTATTGGACATATTGTTGTGAATGGTGCTGCTGTTCACAGATTGCACTACTATTGGACATATTGTTGTGACTGGTGCTGCTATTCACAGAATTGGACTACTATTGGACATATTGTTGTGAATGGTGCTGCTGTTCACAGATTGGACTAATATTGGACATATTGTTGTGAATGGTGCTGCTGTTCACAGATTGGACAACTATTGGACATATTGTTGTGAATGGTGCTGCTGTTCACAGATTGGACGACTATTGGACATATTGTTGTGAATGGTGCTGCTGCTCACAGATTGGACTACTATTGGACATATTGTTGTGAATGGTGCTGCTGTTCACAGATTGGACTTCTATTGGACATTTTGTTGTGAATGGTGCTGTTGCACACAGATTGGTACTATTAGACATATTGTTGTGAATGTTGCTGCTGCTCACAGATTGGACTTCTATTGGACATATTGTTGTGAATGGTGCTGCTGTTCACAGTTTGCACTACTATTGGACATATTGTTGTGAATGGTGCTTCTGCTCACAGATTTGACTACTATTGGACATATTGTTGTGAATGGTGCTGCTGTTCACAGATTGGACGACTATTGGACATATTATTGTGAATGGTGCTGCTGCTCACAGATTGGACTACTATTGGACATATTGTTGTGAATTGTGCTGCTGCTCACAGATTCGACTACTATTGGACATATTGCTGTGAATGGTGCTGCTGTTCACAGATTGGACTACTATTGGACATATTGTTGTGAATGGTGCTGCTGTTCACAGATTGGACTAATATTGGACATATTGTTGTGACTGCTGCTGCTGTTCACAGAATTGGACTACTCTGGACATATTGTTGTGAAAGGTGCTGCTGTTCACAGATTGGACTACTATTGGACATATTGTTGTGAATGGTGCTGCTGCTCACAGATTGGACTACTATTGGACATATTGTTGTAAATGGTGCTGCTGTTCACAGATTGGACTTCTATTGGACATATTGTTGTGAATGGTGCTGTTGCTCACAGATTTGTACTATTAGACATATTGTTGTGAATGTTGTTGCTGCTCACAGATTGGACTTCTATTAGACATATTGTTGTGAATGGTGCTGTTGCTCACAGACTGGACTACTATTAGACATATTGTTGTGAATGGTGCTGCTGTTCACAGATTGGACTACTAATGGACATATTGTTGTGAATGGTGCTGCTGTCACCGATTGGACTACTATTGGAAATATTGTTGTGAATTGTGCTGCTGTTCACAGAATGGACGACTATTGGACATATTGTTGTGAATGGTGCTGCTGCTCACAGACTGGACTGCCATTGGACATATTGTTGTGAATGGTGCTATTGCTCACAGATTGGACTAATATTGGACATATTGTTGTGAATGATGCTGCTGTTCACAGATTGGACTTCTATTGGACATATTGTTGTGAATGGTGCTCTTGCTCACTGTTTGGTACGATTAGACATATTGTTGTGAATGTTGCTGCTGCTCACAGATTGGACTTCTATTGGACATATTATTGTCAATGGTGCTGCTGTTCACAGATTGGACTACTATTGAACATATTGTTGTGAATGGTGCTGCTGTTCACAGATTGGACTTCTATTGGACATATTGTTGTGAATGGTGCTCTTGCTCACTGTTTGGTACGATTAGACATATTGTTGTGAATGTTGCTGCTGCTCACAGATTGGACTTCTATTGGACATATTGTTGTGAATGGTGCTGTTGCTCACAGATTGGACTAATATTGGACATATTGTTGTGAATGATGCTGCTGCTCAAAGATTGGACTACTATTGGACATATTGTTGTGAATGGTGCTGCTGTTCACAGATTGGACTAATATTGGACATATTGTTTTGAATGGTGCTGCTGTTCACAGATTGGACTGCTGTTGGACATATTGTTGTGAATGGTGCTGCTGTTCACAGATTGGACTACTGTTGGACATATTGTTGTGAATGGTGCTGCTTCTCGTAGACTGATCTACTATTGGACATATTGTTGTGAATGGTGCTGTTGCTCACAGATTGGACTAATATCGGACATATTGTTGTGAATGTTGCTGCTGCTCACAAATTGGACTTCTATTGGACATATTGTTGTGAATGGTGCTGTTGCTCACAGATTGGACTAATATTGGACATATTGTAGTGAATGATGCTGCTGCTCACAGAATTGGACTACTGGTGGACATATTGTTGTGAATGGTGAAGCTGTTCACAGATTGGACTATGATTGGACATATTGTTGTGAATGGTGCTGCTGTTCACAGTTTGGACTACTATTGGACATATTGTTGTGAATGGTGCTGCTGCTCACAGATTGGACTACTATTGGACATATTATTGTGAATGGTGCTGCTCCTCACAGATTGGACTACTATTGGACATATTGTTGTGAATGGTGCTGCTGCTCACAGATTCGACTACTATTAGACATATTGCTGTGAATGGTGCTGCTGTTCACAGATTGGACTAACCATTGGACATATTGTTGTGATTGGTGCTGCTGTTCACAGATTGGACTAATATTGGGCATATTGTCGTGATTGGTGAAGCTGTTCACAGATTGGACTACCATTGGACATATTGTTGTGAATGGTGCTGCTGTTCACAGATTGGACTACCATTGGACATATTGTTGTGAATGGTGCTGCTGTTCACAGATTGGACTACGATTGGACATATTGTTGTGAATGGTGATGTTCATAGATTGGACTAATATTAGACATATTGTTGTGAATGGTGCTGCTGTTCACAGATTGGACTACTATTGGACATATTGTTGTGAATGGTGCTGCTGCTCACAGATTGGACTACTATTGGAAATATTGTTGTGAATGGTGCTGTTGCTCACAGATTGGACTAATATTGGACATATTGTTGTGAATGATGCTGCTGTTCACAGATTGGACTAATATTGGACATATTGTTGTGACTGGTGCTGCTGTTCACAGAATTGGGCGACTATTGGACATATTGTTATGAATGATGCTGCTGCTCACAGATTGGACTACTATTTGACATATTGTTGTAAATGGTGCTGCTGTTCACAGATTGGACTTCTATTGGACATATTGTTGTGAATGGTGCTGTTGCTCACAGATTTGTACTATTAGACATATTGTTGTGAATGTTGTTGCTGCTCACAGATTGGACTTCTATTAGACATATTGTTGTGAATGGTGCTGTTGCTCACAGACTGGACTACTATTAGACATATTGTTGTGAATGGTGCTGCTGTTCACAGATTGGACTACTAATGGACATATTGTTGTGAATGGTGCTGCTGTCACCGATTGGACTACTATTGGAAATATTGTTGTGAATTGTGCTGCTGTTCACAGAATGGACGACTATTGGACATATTGTTGTGAATGGTGCTGCTGCTCACAGACTGGACTGCCATTGGACATATTGTTGTGAATGGTGCTATTGCTCACAGATTGGACTAATATTGGACATATTGTTGTGAATGATGCTGCTGTTCACAGATTGGACTACTATTGGACATATTGTTGTGAATCGTGCTGCTGTTCACAGATTGGAAAACTATTGGACATATTGTTGTGAATGGTGCTGCTGTTCACAGATTGGACTACTATTGAACATATTGTTGTGAATGGTGCTGCTGTTCACAGATTGGACTTCTATTGGACATATTGTTGTGAATGGTGCTCTTGCTCACTGTTTGGTACGATTAGACATATTGTTGTGAATGTTGCTGCTGCTCACAGATTGGACTTCTATTGGACATATTGTTGTGAATGGTGCTGTTGCTCACAGATTGGACTAATATTGGACATATTGTTGTGAATGATGCTGCTGCTCAAAGATTGGACTACTATTGGACATATTGTTGTGAATGGTGCTGCTGTTCACAGATTGGACTAATATTGGACATATTGTTTTGAATGGTGCTGCTGTTCACAGATTGGACTGCTGTTGGACATATTGTTGTGAATGGTGCTGCTGTTCACAGATTGGACTACTGTTGGACATATTGTTGTGAATGGTGCTGCTTCTCGTCGACTGATCTACTATTGGACATATTGTTGTGAATGGTGCTGTTGCTCACAGATTGGACTAATATCGGACATATTGTTGTGAATGTTGCTGCTGCTCACAAATTGGACTTCTATTGGACATATTGTTGTGAATGGTGCTGTTGCTCACAGATTGGACTAATATTGGACATATTGTAGTGAATGATGCTGCTGCTCACAGAATTGGACTACTGGTGGACATATTGTTGTGAATGGTGAAGCTGTTCACAGATTGGACTATGATTGGACATATTGTTGTGAATGGTGCTGCTGTTCACAGTTTGGACTACTATTGGACATATTGTTGTGAATGGTGCTGCTGCTCACAGATTGGACTACTATTGGACATATTATTGTGAATGGTGCTGCTCCTCACAGATTGGACTACTATTGGACATATTGTTGTGAATGGTGCTGCTGCTCACAGATTCGACTACTATTAGACATATTGCTGTGAATGGTGCTGCTGTTCACAGATTGGACTAACCATTGGACATATTGTTGTGATTGGTGCTGCTGTTCACAGATTGGACTAATATTGGGCATATTGTCGTGATTGGTGAAGCTGTTCACAGATTGGACTACCATTGGACATATTGTTGTGAATGGTGCTGCTGTTCACAGATTGGACTACCATTGGACATATTGTTGTGAATGGTGCTGCTGTTCACAGATTGGACTACGATTGGACATATTGTTGTGAATGGTGATGTTCATAGATTGGACTAATATTAGACATATTGTTGTGAATGGTGCTGCTGTTCACAGATTGGACTACTATTGGACATATTGTTGTGAATGGTGCTGCTGCTCACAGATTGGACTACTATTGGAAATATTGTTGTGAATGGTGCTGTTGCTCACAGATTGGACTAATATTGGACATATTGTTGTGAATGATGCTGCTGTTCACAGATTGGACTAATATTGGACATATTGTTGTGACTGGTGCTGCTGTTCACAGGATTGGGCGACTATTGGACATATTGTTATGAATGATGCTGCTGCTCACAGATTGGACTACTATTTGACATATTGTTGTGAATGGTGCTGCTGTTCACAGATTGGACTTCAATTGGACATATTGTTGTGAATGGTGCTGTTGCTCACAGTTTGGTACTATTAGACATATTGTTGTGAATGTTGCTGCTGCTCACAGATTGGACTTCGATTGGACTTATTGTTGTGAATGGTGCTGTTGCTCACAGATTGGACTAATATTGGACATATTGTTGTGAATGATGCTGCTGCTCACAGATTGGAATACTATCGGACATATTGTTGTGAATGGTGCTGTTGCTCACAGATTGGACTAATATTGGACATATTGTTGTGAATGATGCTGCTGCTCACAGATTGGAATACTATCGGACATATTGTTGTGAATGGTGCTGCTATTCACAGATTGGACTAATATTGGACATATTGTTGTGAATGGTGCTGCTGTTCACAGACTGGACTACTATTGGACATATTGTGAATGGTGCTGTTGCTCACAGATTTGACTAATATTGGAGATATTGTTGTGAATGATGCTGCTGCTCACAGACTGGACTACTGTTGGACATATTGTTGTGAATGGTGCTGTTGCTCACAGATTGGACTAATATTGGAGATGTTGTTGTGAATGATGCTGCTGCTCACAGATTGAACTACTATTGGACATATTGTTGTGAATGGTGCTGCTGTTCACAGATTGGACTTCTATTGGACATATTGTTGTGAATGGTGCTGTTGCACACAGATTGGTACTATTAGACATATTGTTGTGAATGTTGCTGCTGCTCACAGATTGGACTTCTATTGGACATATTGTTGTGAATGGTGCTGCTGTTCACAGTTTGGACTACTATTGGACATATTGTTGTGAATGGTGCTTCTGCTCACAGATTGGACTACTATTGGACATATTGTTGTGAATGGTGCTGCTGTTCACAGATTGGACGACTATTGGACATATTATTGTGAATGGTGCTGCTGCTCACAGATTGGACCACTATTGGACATATTGTTGTGAATTGTGCTGCTGCTCACAGATTCGACTACTATTTGACATATTGCTGTGAATGGTGCTGCTGTTCACAGATTGGACTACGATTGGACATATTGTTGTGAATGGTGCTGCTGTTCACAGATTGAACTAATATTGGACATATTGTTGTGACTGCTGCTGCTGTTCACAGAATTGGACTACTCTGGACATATTGTTGTGAAAGGTGCTGCTGTTCACAGATTGGACTACTATTGGACATATTGTTGTGACTGGTGCTGCTGTTCACAGAATTGGGTTACTATTGGACATATTTTTGTGAATGGTGCTGCTGTTCACAGATTGGACTACTATTGGACATATTGTTGTGAATGGTGCTGCTGTTCACAGATTGGACAACTATTGGACATATTGTTGTGAATGGTGCTGCTGTTCACAGATTGGACTACTATTGGACATATTGTTGTGAATGGTGCTGCTGCTCACAGATTGGACTACTTTTGGACATATTGTTGTAAATGGTGCTGCTGTTCACAGATTGGACTTCTATTGGACATATTGTTGTGAATGGTGCTGTTGCTCACAGATTGGTACTGTTAGACATATTGTTGTGAATGTTGTTGCTGCTCACAGATTGGACTTCTATTAGACATATTGTTGTGAATGGTGCTGTTGCTCACAGACTGGACTAGTATTAGACATATTGTTGTGAATGGTGCTGCTGTTCACAGATTGGACTACTAGTGGACATATTGTTGTGAATGGTGCTGCTTTCACAGATTGGACTACTATTGGACATATTGTTGTGAATTGTGCTGCTGTTCACAGAATGGACTACTATTGGACATATTGTTGTGAATGGTGCTGCTGCTCACAGACTGGACTGCCATTGGACATATTGTTGTGAATGGTGCTATTGCGCACAGATTGGACTAATATTGGACATATTGTTGTGAATGATGCTGCTGTTCACAGATTGGACTACTATTGGACATATTGTTGTGAATCGTGCTGCTGTTCACAGATTGGACAACTATTGGACATATTGTTGTGAATGGTGCTGCTTTTCACAGATTGGACTACTATTGGACATATTGTTGTGAATGGTGCTGCTGCTCACAGATTGGACTACTATTGGACATATTGTTGTGAATGGTGCTGCTGTTCACAGATTGGACTTCTATTGGACATATTGTTGTGAATGGTGCTCTTGCTCACAGTTTGGTACGATTAGACATATTGTTGTGAATGTTGCTGCTGCTCACAGATTGGACTTCTATTGGACATATTGCTGTGAATGGTGCTGTTGCTCACAGATTGGACTAATATTGGACATATTGTTGTGAATGATGCTGCTGCTCAAAGATTGGACTACTATTGGACATATTGTTGTGAATGGTGCTGCTGTTCACAGATTGGACTAATATTGGACATATTGTTGTGAATGGTGCTGCTGTTCACAGATTGGACTACTGTTGGACATATTGTTGTGAATGGTGCTGCTGTTCACAGATTGGACTAAGATTGGACATATTGTTGTGAATGGTGCTGCTGTTCACAGATTGGACTACTGTTGGACATATTGTTGTGAATGGTGCTGCTGCTCGTAGACTGATCTACTATTGGACATATTGTTGTGAATGGTGCTGTTGCTCACAGATTGGACTAATATTGGACATATTGTTGTGAATGATGCTGCTGCTCACAGATTGGACTACTATTGGACATATTGTTGTGAATGGTGCTGCTGCTCACAGATTGGACTACTTTTGGACATATTGTTGTAAATGGTGCTGCTGTTCACAGATTGGACTTCTATTGGACATATTGTTGTGAATGGTGCTGTTGCTCACCGATTGGTACTGTTAGACATATTGTTGTGAATGTTGTTGCTGCTCACAGATTGGACTTCTATTAGACATATTGTTGTGAATGGTGCTGTTGCTCACAGACTGGACTAGTATTAGACATATTGTTGTGAATGGTGCTGCTGTTCACAGATTGGACTACTCGTGGACATATTGTTGTGAATGGTGCTGCTTTCACAGATTGGACTACTATTGGACATATTGTTGTGAATTGTGCTGCTGTTCACAGAATGGACTACTATTGGACATATTGTTGTGAATGGTGCTGCTGCTCACAGACTGGACTGCCATTGGACATATTGTTGTGAATGGTGCTATTGCTCACAGATTGGACTAATATTGGACATATTGTTGTGAATGATGCTGCTGTTCACAGATTGGACTACTATTGGACATATTGTTGTGAATCGTGCTGCTGTTCACAGATTGGACAACTATTGGACATATTGTTGTGAATGGTGCTGCTTTTCACAGATTGGACTACTATTGGACATATTGTTGTGAATGGTGCTGCTGCTCACAGATTGGACTACTATTGGACATATTGTTGTGAATGGTGCTGCTGTTCACAGATTGGACTTCTATTGGACATATTGTTGTGAATGGTGCTCTTGCTCACAGTTTGGTACGATTAGACATATTGTTGTGAATGTTGCTGCTGCTCACAGATTGGACTTCTATTGGACATATTGCTGTGAATGGTGCTGTTGCTCACAGATTGGACTAATATTGGACATATTGTTGTGAATGATGCTGCTGCTCAAAGATTGGACTACTATTGGACATATTGTTGTGAATGGTGCTGCTGTTCACAGATTGGACTAATATTGGACATATTGTTGTGAATGGTGCTGCTGTTCACAGATTGGACTACTGTTGGACATATTGTTGTGAATGGTGCTGCTGTTCACAGATTGGACTAAGATTGGACATATTGTTGTGAATGGTGCTGCTGTTCACAGATTGGACTACTGTTGGACATATTGTTGTGAATGGTGCTGCTGCTCGTAGACTGATCTACTATTGGACATATTGTTGTGAATGGTGCTGTTGCTCACAGATTGGACTAATATTGGACATATTGTTGTGAATGATGCTGCTGCTCACAGATTGGACTACTATTGGACATATTGTTGTGAATGGTGCTGCTGCTCACAGATTGGACTACTTTTGGACATATTGTTGTAAATGGTGCTGCTGTTCACAGATTGGACTTCTATTGGACATATTGTTGTGAATGGTGCTGTTGCTCACAGATTGGTACTGTTAGACATATTGTTGTGAATGTTGTTGCTGCTCACAGATTGGACTTCTATTAGACATATTGTTGTGAATGGTGCTGTTGCTCACAGACTGGACTAGTATTAGACATATTGTTGTGAATGGTGCTGCTGTTCACAGATTGGACTACTCGTGGACATATTGTTGTGAATGGTGCTGCTTTCACAGATTGGACTACTATTGGACATATTGTTGTGAATTGTGCTGCTGTTCACAGAATGGACTACTATTGGACATATTGTTGTGAATGGTGCTGCTGCTCACAGACTGGACTGCCATTGGACATATTGTTGTGAATGGTGCTATTGCTCACAGATTGGACTAATATTGGACATATTGTTGTGAATGATGCTGCTGTTCACAGATTGGACTACTATTGGACATATTGTTGTGAATCGTGCTGCTGTTCACAGATTGGACAACTATTGGACATATTGTTGTGAATGGTGCTGCTTTTCACAGATTGGACTACTATTGGACATATTGTTGTGAATGGTGCTGCTGCTCACAGATTGGACTACTATTGGACATATTGTTGTGAATGGTGCTGCTGTTCACAGATTGGACTTCTATTGGACATATTGTTGTGAATGGTGCTCTTGCTCACAGTTTGGTACGATTAGACATATTGTTGTGAATGTTGCTGCTGCTCACAGATTGGACTTCTATTGGACATATTGCTGTGAATGGTGCTGTTGCTCACAGATTGGACTAATATTGGACATATTGTTGTGAATGATGCTGCTGCTCAAAGATTGGACTACTATTGGACATATTGTTGTGAATGGTGCTGCTGTTCACAGATTGGACTAATATTGGACATATTGTTGTGAATGGTGCTGCTGTTCACAGATTGGACTACTGTTGGACATATTGTTGTGAATGGTGCTGCTGTTCACAGATTGGACTAAGATTGGACATATTGTTGTGAATGGTGCTGCTGTTCACAGATTGGACTACTGTTGGACATATTGTTGTGAATGGTGCTGCTGCTCGTAGACTGATCTACTATTGGACATATTGTTGTGAATGGTGCTGTTGCTCACAGATTGGACTAATATTGGACATATTGTTGTGAATGATGCTGCTGCTCACAGATTCGACTAATATTGGACATATTGTTGTGAATGGTGCTGTTGCTCACAGTTTGGTACTATCAGACATATTGTTGTGAATGTTGCTGCTGCTCACAAATTGGACTTCTATTGGACATATTGTTGTGAATGGTGCTGTTGCTCACAGATTGGACTACTGGTGGACATATTGTTGTGAATGGTGAAGCTGTTCACAGATTGGACTATGATTGGACATATTGTTGTGATTGGTGCGGCTGTTCACAGTTTGGACTACTATTGGACATATTGTTGTGAATGGTGCTACTGCTCACAGATTGGACTACTATTGGACATATTGTTGTGAATGGTACTGCTGCTCACAGATTGGACGACTATTGGACATATTATTGTGAATGGTGCTGCTCCTCACAGATTGGACTACTATTGGACATATTGTTGTGAATGGTGCTGCTGCTCACAGATTCGACAACTATTAGACATATTGCTGTGAATTGTGCTGCTGTTCACAGATTGGACTACCATTGGACATATTGTTGTGATTGGTGCTGCTGTTCACAGATTGGACTAATATTGGACATATTGTCGTGAATGGTGAAGCTGTTCACAGATTGGACTACTATTGGACATATTGTTGTGAATGGTGCTGCTGTTCACAGATTGGACTACCATTGGACATATTGTTGTGAATGGTGCTGCTTTTCACAGATTGGACTACGATTGGACATATTGTTGTGAATGGTGATGTTCATAGATTGGACTAATATTAGACATATTGTTGTGAATGGTGCTGCTGTTCACAGATTGGACTACTATTGGACATATTGTTGTGAATGGTGCTGCTGCTCACAGATTGGACTACTATTGGAAATATTGTTGTGAATGGTGCTGTTGCTCACAGATTGGAGTAATATTGGACATATTGTTGTGAATGATGCTGCTGTTCACAGATTGGACTACTATTGGACATATTGTTGTGACTGGTGCTGCTGTTCACAGAATTGGACGAATATTGGACATATTGTTGTGAATGGTGCTGCTGTTCACAGATTGGACTTCTATTGGACATATTGTTGTGAATGGTGCTGTTGCACACAGATTGGTACTATTAGACATATTGTTGTGAATGTTGCTGCTGCTCACAGATTGGACTTCTATTGGACATATTGTTGTGAATGGTGCTGCTGTTCACAGTTTGGACTACTATTGGACATATTGTTGTGAATGGTGCTTCTGCTCACAGATTGGACTACTATTGGACATATTGTTGTGAATGGTGCTGCTGTTCACAGATTGGACGACTATTGGACATATTATTGTGAATGGTGCTGCTGCTCACAGATTGGACCACTATTGGACATATTGTTGTGAATTGTGCTGCTGCTCACAGATTCGACTACTATTAGACATATTGCTGTGAATGGTGCTGCTGTTCACAGATTGGACTACGATTGGACATATTGTTGTGAATGGTGCTGCTGTTCACAGATTGAACTCATATTGGACATATTGTTGTATCTGCTGCTGCTGTTCACAGAATTGGACTACTCTGGACATATTGTTGTTAAAGGTGCTGCTGTTCACATATTGGACTACTATTGGACATATTGTTGTGACTGGTGCTGCTGTTCACAGAATTGGGTTACTATTGGACATATTTTTGTGAATGGTGCTGCTGTTCACAGATTGGACTACTATTGGACATATTGTTGTGAATGGTGCTGCTGTTCACAGATTGGACAACTATTGGACATATTGTTGTGAATGGTGCTGCTGTTCACAGATTGGACTACTATTGGACATATTGTTGTGAATGGTGCTGCTGCTCACAGATTGGACTACTATTGGACATATTGTTGTAAATGGTGCTGCTGTTCACAGATTGGACTTCTATTGGACATATTGTTGTGAATGGTGCTGTTGCTCACAGATTGGTACTGTTAGACATATTGTTGTGAATGTTGTTGCTGCTCACAGATTGGACTTCTATTAGACATATTGTTGTGAATGGTGCTGTTGCTCACAGACTGGACTAGTATTAGACATATTGTTGTGAATGGTGCTGCTGTTCACAGATTGGACTACTAGTGGACATATTGTTGTGAATGGTGCTGCTTTCACAGATTGGACTACTATTGGACATATTGTTGTGAATTGTGCTGCTGTTCACAGAATGGACTACTATTGGACATATTGTTGTGAATGGTGCTGCTGCTCACAGACTGGACTGCCATTGGACATATTGTTGTGAATGGTGCTATTGCTCACAGATTGGACTAATATTGGACATATTGTTGTGAATGATGCTGCTGTTCACAGATTGGACTACTATTGGACATATTGTTGTGAATCGTGCTGCTGTTCACAGATTGGACAACTATTGGACATATTGTTGTGAATGGTGCTGCTTTTCACAGATTGGACTACTATTGGACATATTGTTGTGAATGGTGCTGCTGCTCACAGATTGGACTACTATTGGACATATTGTTGTGAATGGTGCTGCTGTTCACAGATTGGACTTCTATTGGACATATTGTTGTGAATGGTGCTCTTGCTCACAGTTTGGTACGATTAGACATATTGTTGTGAATGTTGCTGCTGCTCACAGATTGGACTTCGATTGGACATATTGTTGTGAATGGTGATGTTCATAGATTGGACTAATATTCGACAAATTGTTGTGAATGGTGCTCCTGTTCACAGGTTGGACTACTATTGGACATATTGTTGTGAATGGTGCTGTTGCTCACAGATTGGACTAATATTGGACATATTGTTGTGAATGATGCTGCTGCTCAAAGATTGGACTACTATTGGACATATTGTTGTGAATGGTGCTGCTGTTCACAGATTGGACTAATATTGGACATATTGTTGTGAATGGTGCTGCTGTTCACAGATTGGACTACTGTTGGACATATTGTTGTGAATGGTGCTGCTGTTCACAGATTGGACTAAGATTGGACATATTGTTGTGAATGATGCTGCTGTTCACAGATTGGACTACTGTTGGACATATTGTTGTGAATGGTGCTGCTGCTCGTAGACTGATCTACTATTGGACATATTGTTGTGAATGGTGCTGTTGCTCACAGATTGGACTAATATTGGACATATTGTTGTGAATGATGCTGCTGCTCACAGATTCGACTAATATTGGACATATTGTTGTGAATGGTGCTGTTGCTCACAGTTTGGTACTATCAGACATATTGTTGTGAATGTTGCTGCTGCTCACAAATTGGACTTCTATTGGACATATTGTTGTGAATGGTGCTGTTGCTCACAGATTGGACGACTGGTGGACATATTGTTGTGAATGGTGAAGCTGTTCACAGATTGGACTATGATTGGACATATTGTTGTGATTGGTGCGGCTGTTCACAGTTTGGACTACTATTGGACATATTGTTGTGAATGGTGCTACTGCTCACAGATTGGACTACTATTGGACATATTGTTGTGAATGGTACTGCTGCTCACAGATTGGACGACTATTGGACATATTATTGTGAATGGTGCTGCTCCTCACAGATTGAACTACTATTGGACATATTGTTGTGAATGGTGCTGCTGCTCACAGATTCGACTACTATTAGACATATTGCTGTGAATTGTGCTGCTGTTCACAGATTGGACTACCATTGGACATATTGTTGTGATTGGTGCTGCTGTTCACAGATTGGACTAATATTGGACATATTGTCGTGAATGGTGAAGCTGTTCACAGATTGGACTACTATTGGACATATTGTTGTGAATGGTGCTGCTGTTCACAGATTGGACTACCATTGGACATATTGTTGTGAATGGTGCTGCTTTTCACAGATTGGACTACGATTGGACATATTGTTGTGAATGGTGATGTTCATAGATTGGACTAATATTGGACATATTGTTGTGAATGTTGCTGCTGTTCACAGATTGGACTACTATTGGACATATTGTTGTGAATGGTGCTGCTGATCACAGATTGGACTACTATTGGAAATATTGTTGTGAATGGTGCTGTTGCTCACAGATTGGACTAATATTGGACATATTGTTGTGAATGATGCTGCTGTTCACAGATTGGACTACTATTGGACATATTGTTGTGACTGGTGCTGCTGTTCACAGAATTGGACGACTATTGGACATATTGTTGTGAATGGTGCTGCTGCTCACAGATTGGACTACTATTTGACATATTGTTGTGAATGGTGCTGCTGTTCACAGATTGGACTTCAATTGGACATATTGTTGTGAATGGTGCTGTTGCTCACAGTTTGGTACTATTAGACATATTGTTGTGAATGTTGCTGCTGCTCACAGATTGGACTTCGATTGGAGTTATTGTTGTGAATGGTGCTGTTGCTCACAGATTGGACTAATATTGGACATATTGTTGTGAATGATGCTGCTGCTCACAGATTGGACAACTATTGGACATATTGTTGTGAATGGTGCTGCTGTTCACAGATTGGACTGCTTTTGGACATATTGTTGTGAATGGTGCTGCTGCTCACAGATTGGACTACTCTTGGACATATTGTTGTGAATGGTGCTGTTGCACACAGATTGGTCTAATATTGGACATATTGTTGTGAATGGTGCTGCTGTTCACAGATTGGACTACTGTTGGACATATTGTTGTGAATGGTGCTGCTGTTCACAGATTGGACTAATATTGGACATATTGTTGTGAATGGTGCTGTTGCTCACAGATTGGACTAATATTGGACATATTGTTGTGAATGATGCTGCTGCTCACAGATTGGAATACTATCGGACATATTGTTGTGAATGGTGCTGCTGTTCACAGATTGGACTAATATTGGACATATTGTTGTGAATGGTGCTGCTGTTCACAGACTGGACTACTATTGGACATATTGTGAATGGTGCTGTTGCTCACAGATTGGACTAATATTGGAGATATTGTTGTGAATGATGCTGCTGCTCAAAGACTGGACTACTATTGGACATATTGTTGTGAATGGTGCTGTTGCTCACAGATTGGACTAATATTGGAGATATTGTTGTGAATGATGCTGCTGCTCACAGATTCGACTACTATTAGACATATTGTTGTGAATGGTGCTGCTGTTCACAGATTGGATTACGATTGGACATATTGTTATGACTGGTGCTGCTGTTCACAGAATTGGACTACTATTGGACATATTGTTGAGAATGGTGCTGCTGTTCACAGATTGGACTACTATTGGACATTTGTTGTGAATGGTGCTGCTGTTCACAGATTGGACAACTATTGGACATATTGTTGTGAATGGTGCTGCTGTTCACAGATTGGACTGCTTTTGGACATATTGTTGTGAATGGTGCTGCTGCTCACAGATTGGACTACTCTAGGACATATTGTTGTGAATGGTGCTGTTGCACACAGATTGGTACTATTAGACATATTGTTGTGAATGTTGCTGCTGCTCACAGATTGGACTTCTATTGGACATATTGTTGTGAATGGTGCTGTTGCTCACAGACTGGACTACTATTCGACATATTATTGTGAATGGTGCTGTTGCTCACAGATTGGACTACTATTGGACATAATGTTGTGAATGGTGCTGCTGCTCACAGATTCGAATACTATTAGACATATTGCTGTGAATGGTGCTGCTGTTCACAGATTGGACTGCTATTGGACATATTGTTGTGTATGGTGCTGCTGTTCACAGATTGGACTAATATTGGACATATTGTTGTGAATGGTGAAGCTGTTCAGAGATTGGATTACGATTGGACATATTGTTGTGAATGGTGCTGCTGTCACAGATTGGACAACTATCGGATATATTGTTGTGAATCGTGTTGCTGCTCACAGATTGGACTACTATTAGACATATTGTTGTGAATGGTGCTGCTGCTCACAGATTGAACAACGATTGGACATATTGTTGTGAATGGTGCTGTTGCTCACAGATTGGACTAATATTGGACATATTTTTGTGAATGATGCTGCTGCTCACAGATTGGACTAATATTGGACATATTGTTGCGAACAGTGCTGCTGTTCACAGATTGGACTAATATTGGACATATTGTTGTGAATTGTGCTGCTGTTCACAGATTGGACTAATATTGGACATATTGTTGTGAATGGTGCTGCTGTTAACAGATTGGACTACTATTGGACATATTGTTGTGAATGGTGCTGCTGCTCACAGATTGGACTACGATTGGTCATATTGTTGTGAATGTTGCTGTTGCTCACAGATTGGACTAATATTGGACATATTGTTGTGAATGATGCTGCTGCTCACAGATTGGACTACAATTAGACATATTGTTGTGAATGGTGCTGCTGTTCACAGATTGGACCAATATTGGACATATTGTTGTGAATGGTGCTGCTGTTAACAGATTGGACTACTATTGGACATATTGCTGTGAATGATGCTGCTGTTCACAGATTGGACTAATATTGGACATATTGTTGTGAATGGTGCTGCTGTTCACAGATTGGACTACAATTGGACATATTGTTGTGAATGGTGCTGCTGCTCACAGACTGGACTACTATTGGACATATTGTTGTGAATGGTGCTGTTGCTCACAGATTGGACTAATATTGGACATATTGTTGTGAATGATGCTGCTGCTCACAGATTCGACTACTATTGGAAATATTGTTGTGACTGATGTTGCTGTTTACAGAATTGGACGACTATTGGACAACTTGTTGTGAATGGTGCTGCTGTTCACAGATTGGACTACTATTGGACATATTGTTCTGAATGGTGCTGCTGTTCACAGATTGGACAACTATTCGACATATTGTTGTGAATGTTGCTGCTGTTCACAGATTGGACTACTATTGTACATATTGTTGTGAATGGTGCTGCTGCTCACAGATTGGACTTCTATTGGACAGATTGTTTTGAATGGTGAAGCTGTTCACAGATTGGACGACTACTGGACATATTGTTGTGAATGGTGCTGCTGCTCACAGATTGGACGACTATTGGACATATTGTTGTGAATGGTGATGTTCATAGATTGGACTAATATGAGACATATTGTTGTGAATGGTGCTGCTGTTCACAGATTGGACTACTATTGGACATCTTGTTGTGAATGGTGCTGCTGTTCACAGATTGGACTAATATTGGACATATTGTTGTGAATGGTGCTGCTGTTCACAAATTGGACTACTATTGGACATATTGTTGTGAATGGTGCTGCTGCTCACAGATTGGACTTCTATTGGACATATTGTTGTGAATGGTGCTAATGCTCACAGATTGGACTAATATTGGACATATTGTTGTGAATGATGCTGCTGCTCACAGATTGGACTACTATTGGACATATTGTTGTGAATGGTGCTGCTGTTCACAGATTGGACTAGTATTGGACATATTGTTGTGAATGGTGCTGTTGCTCACACATTGGACTAATATTCGACATATTGTTGTGAATGGTGCTGCTGTTCACAGATTGGACTACTATTGGACATATTGTTGTGAATGGTGCTGTTGCTCACACATTGGACTACTATTGGACATATTGTTGTGAATGGTGCTGCTGTTCACAGATTGGACTACTATTGGACATATTGTTGTGAATGGTGCTGTTGCTCACACATTGGACTAATATTGGACATATTGTTGTGAATGGTGCTGCTGTTCACAGATTGGACAACTATTGGACATATTGTTGTGAATGGTGCTGCTGTTCACAGATTGGACTTCTATTGGACATATTGTTGTGAATGGTGCTGCTGCTCACTGATTGGACTACTATTGGACATATTGTTGTGAATGGTGCTGCTGTTCACAGATTGGACTACTATTGGACATATTGTTGTGAATGGTGCTGCTGCTCACAGACTGGACTACCATTGGACATATTGTTGTGAATGGTGCTGTTGCTCACAGATTGGACTAATATTGGACATATTGTTGTGAATGATGCTGCTGCTCACAGATTCGACTACTATTGGACTTATTGTTGTGAATGGTGCTGCTGCTCACAGATTGGACTACTATTGGACATATTGTTGTGAATGGTGCTGCTGTTCACAAAATTGCACTACTATTGGACATATTGTTGTGAATGGTGCTGGTGTTCACAGATTGGACTACTATTGGACATATTGTTGAGACTGGTGCTGCTGTTCACAGAATTGGACTACTATTGGACATGTTGTTGTGAATGGTGCTGCTGCTCACAGACTGGACTACTATTGGACATATTGTTGTGAATGGTGCTGTTGCTCACAGATTGGACTAATATTGGACATATTGTTGTGAATGGTGAAGCTGTTCACAGTAAGGACTATGATTGGCCATATTGTTGTGAATGGTGCTGCTGTTACAGATTGGACTACTATTGGACATATTATTGTGAATGGTGCTGCTGCTCACAGATTGGACTACTATTGGACATATTGTTGTGAATGTTGCTGCTGTTCACAGATTGGACTACTATTGGACATATTGTTGTGAATGGTGCTGCTGCTCACAGATTGGACTACTATTGGACATATTGTTGTGAATATTGCTGCTGCTCACAGATTGGACTTCGATTGGACATATTGTTGTGAATGGTGCAGTTGCTCACAGATTGGACTGCTATTAGACATATTGTTGTGAATGTTGCTGCTGGTCACAGATTGGACTTCTATTGGACATATTGTTGTGAATGGTGCTGTTGCTCACAGACTGGACTACTATTTGACATATTGTTGTGAACGGCGCTGCTTTCACAGATTGGACTACTATTGGACATATTGTTGTGAATGGTGCTGCTCTCACAGATTGGACAACTATCGGACATATTGTTGTGAATCGTGTTGCTGCTCACAGATTGGACTACTATTAGACATATTGTTGTGAATGGTGCTGCTGTTCACAGATTGGACAACTATTGGACATATTGTTGTGAATTGTGCTGCTGTTCACAGATTGGACTACTGTTGGACATATTGTTGTGAATGGTGCTGCTGTTCACAGATTGGACTAATATTGGACATATTGTTGTGAATGGTGCTGCTGCTCACAGATTCGACTACTATTAGACATATTGTTGTGAATGGTGCTGCTATTCACAGATTGGACTACGATTGGACATATTGTTGTGACTGGTGCTGCTGTTCACAGAATTGGACTGCTATTGGACATATTGTTGTGAATGGTGCTGCTGTTCACAGATTGGACTACGATTGGACATATTGTTGTGAATGGTGCTGCTGCTCACAGATTGGACTACTATTGGACATATTGTTGTGAATGGTGCTGCTGTTCACAGATTGGACTTCTATTGGACATATTGTTGTGAATGGTGCTGCTGTTCACAGATTGGTACTATTAGACATATTGTTGTGAATGTGGCTGCTGCTCACAGACTGGACTACTATTAGACATATTGTTGTGAATGGTGCTGCTTTCACAGATTGGACGACTATTGGACATATTGTTGTGAATGGTGCTGCTGTCACAGATTGGACAACTATCGGACATATTGTTGTGAATCGTGTTGCTGCTCACAGATTGGACTACTATTAGACATATTGTTGTGAATCGTGCAGCTGCTCACAGATTGGACAATCATTGGACATATTGTTGTGAATGGTGCTGCTATTCACAGATTGGATTACTGTTGGACATATTGTTGTGAATGGTGCTGCTGTTCACAGATTGGACTGCTATTGGACATATTGTTGTGACTGGTGCTGCTGTTCACAGATTGGACTACTATTGGACATATTGTTGTGAATGGTGCTGCTGTTCACAGAATTGGACTACTATTGGACATATTGTTGTGAATGGTGCTGCTGTTCAAAGATTGGACTACTATTGGACATATTGTTGTGAATGGTGCTGCTGCTCACAGATTGGACTACTATTGGACATATTGTTGTGAATGGTGCTGCTGTTCACAGATTGGACAACTATCGCACATATTGTTGTTAATCGTGTTGCTGCTCACAGATTGGACTACTATTAGACATATTGTTGTGAATGGTGCTGCTGCTCACAGATTGGACAACTATTGGACATATTGTTGTGAATGGTGCTGCTATTCACAGATTGGACTACTGTTGGACATATTGTTGTGAATGGTGCTGCAGTTCACAGATTGGACTACTATTGGACATATTGTTGTGAATGGTGCTGCTATTCACAGATTGGACTGCTGTTGGACATATTGTTGTGACTGGTGCTGCTGTTCACAGAATTGGACTACTATTGGACATATTGTTGTGAATGGTGCTGCTGTTCACAGATTGGACTACGATTGGACATATTGTTGTGAATGGTGCTGCTGCTCACAGATTGGACTACTATTGGACATATTGTTGTAAATGGTGCTGCTGTTCACAGATTGGACTTCTATTGGTCATATTGTTGTGAATGGTGCTGTTGCTCACAGATTGGTACTATTAGACATATTGTTGTGAATGTTGCTGCTGCTCACATATTGGACTTCTTTTGGACATATTGTTGTGAATGGTGCTGTTGCTCACAGACTGGACTACTATTAGACATATTGTTGTGAATGGTGCTGCTGTTCACAGATTGGACTACTATTGGACATATTGTTGTGAATGGTGCTGCCGTCACAGATTGGACAACTATCGGACATATTGTTGTGAACGGTGTTTCTGCTCACAGATTGGACTACTATTAGACATATTGTTGTGAATGGTGCTGCTTGTTGACAGATTGGCCTACTATTGAACATATTGTTGTGAATGGTGCTGCTGCTCACAGATTGGCCTAGTATTGAACATATTGTTGTGAATGGTGCTGCTGCTCACAGATTGGACTACTATTGAACATATTGTTGTGAATGGTGCTGCTGCTCACCGATTGGACTACTATTGGACATATTGTTGTGAATGGTGCTGCTTTTCACAGATTGGACTACTATTGGACATATTGTTGTGAATGGTGCTGCTGCTCACAGACTGGACTACCATTGGACATATTGTTGTGAATGGTGCTGTTGCTCACAGATTGGACTAATATTGGACATATTGTTGTGAATGATGCTGCTGCTCACAGATTCGACTACTATTAGACATATTGTTGTGAATGGTGCTGCTGTTCACAGATTGGACTACTATTGGACATATTGTTGAGGCTGGTGCTGCTGTTCACAGAATTGGACTACTATTGGACATATTGTTGTGAATGGTGCTGTTGCTCACAGACTAGACTACTATTAGACATATTGTTGTGAATGGTGCTGCTTTCACAGATTGGACTACTATTGGACATATTGTTGTAAATGGTGCTGCTGTTCACAGATTGGACTTCTATTGGTCATATTGTTGTGAATGGTGCTGTTGCTCACAGATTGGTACTATTAGACATATTGTTGTGAATGTTGCTGCTGCTCACATATTGGACTTCTATTGGACATATTGTTGTGAATGGTGCTGTTGCTCACAGACTGGACTACTATTAGACATATTGTTGTGAATGGTGCTGCTGTTCACAGATTGGACTACTATTGGACATATTGTTGTGAATGGTGCTGCCGTCACAGATTGGACAACTATCGGACATATTGTTGTGAACGGTGTTTCTGCTCACAGATTGGACTACTATTAGACATATTGTTGTGAATGGTGCTGCTTGTTGACAGATTGGCCTACTATTGAACATATTGTTGTGAATGGTGCTGCTGCTCACAGATTGGCCTAGTATTGAACATATTGTTGTGAATGGTGCTGCTGCTCACAGATTGGACTACTATTGAACATATTGTTGTGAATGGTGCTGCTGCTCACCGATTGGACTACTATTGGACATATTGTTGTGAATGGTGCTGCTTTTCACAGATTGGACTGCTATTGGACATATTGTTGTGAATGGTGCTGCTGCTCAAGACTGGACTACCATTGGACATATTGTTGTGAATGGTGCTGTTGCTCACAGATTGGACTAATATTGGACATATTGTTGTGAATGATGCTGCTGCTCACAGATTCGACTACTATTAGACATATTGTTGTGAATGGTGCTGCTGTTCACAGATTGGACTACTATTGGACATATTGTTGAGGCTGGTGCTGCTGTTCACAGAATTGGACTACTATTGGACATATTGTTGTGAATGGTGCTGTTGCTCACAGACTAGACTACTATTAGACATATTGTTGTGAATGGTGCTGCTTTCACAGATTGGACGACTATTGCACATATTGTTGTGAATGGTGCTGCTGTCACAGATTGGACAACTGTCGGACATATTGTTGTGAATCGTGTTGCTGCTCACAGATTGGACTACTATTAGACATATAGTTGTGAATGGTGCTGCTGCTCACAGATTGGACAACTATTGGACATATTGTTGTGAATGGTGCTGCTGTTCACAGATTGGACTACTATTGGACATATTGTTGTGAATGGTGCAGCTGTTCACAGAATTGGACTACTATTGGACATATTGTTGTGAATGGTGCTGCTGCTCACAGATTGGACTACTATTGTACTTATTGTTGTGAATGGTGCTGCTGTTCACAGATTGGACTTCTATTGGTCATATTGTTGTGAATGGTGCTGTTGCTCACAGATTGGTACTATTAGACATATTGTTGTGAATGTTGCTGCTGCTCCCAGATTGGACTACTATTAGACATATTGTTGTGAATGTTGCTGCTGTTCACAGATTGGACAACTATTAGACATAATGTTGTGAATGGTTTTGCTGCTCACAGATTGGCCTACTATTGAACATATTGTTGTGAATGGTGCTGCTGCTCACAGATTGGTCTACTATTGAACATATTGTTGTGAATCGTGTTGCTGCTCACAGATTGGACTACTATTAGACATATAGTTGTGAATGGTGCTGCTGCTCACAGATTGGACAACTATTGGACATATTGTTGTGAATGGTGCTGCTGTTCACAGATTGGACTACTATTGGACATATTGTTGTGAATGGTGCTGTTGCTCACAGACTGGGCTACGATTAGACATATTGTTGTGACTAGTGTTGCTGCTCACAGATTGGACTACTATTGGACATATTGTTGTGAATGGTGCTGCTGCTCACAGATTGGACTACCATTGGACATATTGTTGTGAATGGTGCTGCTGCTCACAGATTGGACTACTATTAGACATATTGTTGTGAATGTTGCTGCTGCTCACAGATGGGACTACTATTAGACATATTGTTGTGAATGTTGCTGCTGTTCACAGATTGGACAACTATTAGACATAATGTTGTGAATGGTTTTGCTGCTCACAGATTGGCCTACTATTGAACATATTGTTGTGAATGGTGCTGCTGCTCACAGATTGGTCTACTATTGAACATATTGTTGTGAATGGTGCTGCTGCTCACAGATTGGACGACTATTGGACATATTGTTGTGAATGGTGCTTATTGTTCACAGATTGGACTACTATTGGACATATTGTTGTGAATGGTGCTGCTGCTCACAGAATGGACTACTATTGGACATATTGTTGTGAATGGTGCTGCTGTTTACAGATTGGACTACGATTGGACATATTGTTGTGACTGGTGCTGCTGTTCACAGAATTGGACTACTATTGGACATATTGTTGTGAATAGTGCTGCTGTTCACAGATTGGACTACTATTGGACATATTGTTGTGAATGGTGCTGCTGCTCACAGATTGGACAACTATCGCACATATTGTTGTTAATCGTGTTGCTGCTCACTGATTGGACTACTATTAGACATATTGTTGTGAATGGTGCTGCTGCTCACAGATTGGACAACTATTGGACATATTGTTGTGAATGGTGCTGCTATTCACAGATTGGACTACTGTTGGACATATTGTTGTGAATGGTGCTGCTGTTCACAGATTGGACTACTATTGGACATATTGTTGTGAATGGTGCTGCTGCTCACAGATTGGACAACTATTGGACATATTGTTGTGAATGGTGCTGCTATTCACAGATTGGACTACTGTTGGACATATTGTTGTGAATGGTGCTGCTGTTCACAGATTGGACTACTATTGGACATATTGTTGTGAATGGTGCTGCTATTCACAGATTGGACTACTGTTGGACATATTGTTGTGAATGGTGCTGCTGTTCACAGATTGGACTACTATTGGACATATTGTTGTGAATGGTGCTGCTGTTCACAGATTGGACTACTATTAGACATATTGTTGTGAATGGTGCTGCTGCTCACAGATTGGACAACTATTGGACATATTGTTGTGAATGGTGCTGCTATTCACAGATTGGACTACTGTTGGACATATTGTTGTGAATGGTGCTGCTGTTCACAGATTGGACTACTATTGGACATATTGTTGTGAATGGTGCTGCTGTTCACAGATTGGACTACTATTGGACATATTGTTGTGAATGGTGCTGCTGTTCACAGATTGGACTACTATTGGACATATTGTTGTGAATGGTGCTGCTATTCACAGATTGGACTACTGTTGGACATATTGTTGTGACTGGTGCTGCTGTTCACAGATTGGACTACGATTGGACATATTGTTGTGAATGGTGCTGCTGCTCACAAATTGGACTACTATTGGACATATTGTTGTAAATGGTGGCTGCTGTTCACAGATTGGACTTCTATTGGTCATATTGTTGTGAATGGTGCTGTTGCTCACAGATTGGTACTATTAGACATATTGTTGTGAATGTTGCTGCTGCTCACATATTGGACTTCTATTGGACATATTGTTGTGAATGCTGCTGTTGCTCACAGACTGGACTACTATTAGACATATTGTTGTGAATGGTGCTGCTGTTCACAGATTGGACTACTATTGGACATATTGTTGTGAATGGTGCTGCCGTCACAGATTGGCCTAGTATTGAACATATTGTTGTGAATGGTGCTGTTGCTCACAGATTGGACTAATATTGGACATATTGTTGTGAATGGTGCTGCTGTTCACAGATTGGACTTCTATTGGACATATTGTTGTGAATGGTGCTGTTGCTCACAGATTGGTACTATTAGACATATTGTTGTGAATGGTGCTGCTGTTCACAGATTGGACTACTATTGGACATATTGTTGTGAATGGTGCTGCTGTTCACAGATTGGACTACTATTGGACATATTGTTGTGAATGGTGCTGCTGTTCACAGATTGGACTACTATTGGACATATTGTTGTGAATGGTGCTGCTGTTCACAGATTGGACTACTATTGGACATATTGTTGTGAATGGTGCTGCTGCTCACAGATTGGACTACTATTGGACATATTGTTGTGAATGGTGCTGCTGTTCACAGATTGGACTACTATTAGACATATTGTTGTGAATGGTGCTGCTGCTCACAGATTGGACTACTATTGGACATATTGTTGTGAATGGTGCTGCTGTTCACAGATTGGATTTATATTGGACATATTGTTGTGAATGGTGCTGTTGCTCACAGATTGGTACTATTAGACATATTGTTGTGAATGTTGCTGCTGTTCACAGATTGGACTACTATTAGACATATTGTTGTGAATGTTGCTGCTGCTCACAGATTGGACTTCTATTGGACATATTGTTGTGAATGGTGCTGTTGCTCACAGACTGGACTACTATTAGACATATTGTTGTGAATGGTGCTGCTTTCACAGATTGGACTACTATTGGACATATTGTTGTGAATGGTGCTGCTGTCACAGATTGGACAACTATCGCACATATTGTTGTGAATGGTGTTGCTGCTCACAGATTGGACTACTATTAGACATATTGTTGTGAATGGTGCTGCTGCTCACAGATTGGACAACTATTGGACATATTGTTGTGAATGGTGCTGCTATTCACAGATTGGACTACTATTGGACATATTGTTGTGAATGGTGCTGCTGTTCACAGATTGGACTAATATTGGACATATTGTTGTGAATGGTGCTGCTGTTCACATATTGGACAATTATTGGACATATTGTTGTGAATGGTGCTGTTGCTCACAGATTGGACTAAAATTGGACACATTGTTGTGAATGATGCGGCTGCTCACAGATTCGAAAACTATTAGACATATTGTTGTGAATGGTGCTGCTGTTCACAGATTGGACTACGATTGGACATATTGTTGTGACTGGTGCTGCTGTTCACAGAATTGGACTACTATTGGACATATTGTTGTGAATGGTGCTGCTGTTCACAGATTGGACTACTGTGGGACATATTGTTGTGAATGGTGCTGCCGCTCACAGATTGGACAACTATTGGACATATTGTTGTGAATGGTGCTGCTGTTCACAGATTGGACTTCTGTTGGACATATTGTTGTGAATGGTGCTGCTGTTCACAGATTGGTACTATTAGACATATTGTTGTGAATGTTGCTGCTGTTCACAGATTGGACTACTATTAGACATATTGTTGTGAATGTTGCTGCTGCTCACAGATTGGACTTCTATTGGACATATTGTTGTGAATGGTGCTGTTGCTCACAGACTGGACTACTATTAGACATATTGTTGTGAATGGTGCTGCTTTCACAGATTGGACAACTATTGGACATATTGTTGTGAATGGTGCTGCTGTTCACAGATTGGACTACTATTGGACATATTGTTGTGAATGGTGCTGCTGTTCACAGAATTGGACTACTATTGGACATATTGTTGTGAATGGTGCTGCTGCTCACAGATTGGACTACTATTGGACATATTGTTGTGAATGGTGCTGCTGTTCACAGATTGGACTTCTATTGGACATATTGTTGTGAATGGTGCTGTTGCTCACAGATTGGTACTATTAGACATATTGTTGTGAATGTTGCTGCTGCTCCCAGATTGGACTTCTATTGGACATATTGTTGTGAATGGTGCTGTTGCTCACAGACTGGGCTACGATTAGACATATTGTTGTGACTAGTGTTGCTGCTCACAGATTGGACTGCTATTGGACATATTGTTGTGAATGGTGCTGCTGCTCACAGATTGGACTACCATTGGACATATTGTTGTGAATGGTGCTGCTGCTCACAGATTGGACTACTATAAGACATATTGTTGTGAATGTTGCTGCTGCTCACAGATGGGACTACTATTAGACATATTGTTGTGAATGTTGCTGCTGTTCACAGATTGGACAACTATTAGACATAATGTTGTGAATGGTTTTGCTGCTCACAGATTGGCCTACTATTGAACATATTGTTGTGAATGGTGCTGCTGTTCACAGATTGGTCTACTATTGAACATATTGTTGTGAATGGTGCTGCTGCTCACAGATTGGACGACTATTGGACATATTGTTGTGAATGGTGCTTATTGTTCACAGATTGGACTACTATTGGACATATTGTTGTGAATGGTGCTGCTGTTCACAGATTGGACTACTATTGGACATATTGTTGTGAATGGTGCTGCTGCTCACAGATTGGACTACTATTGGACATATTGTTGTGAATGGTGCTGTTGCTCACAGATTGGTACTATTAGACATATTGTTGTGAATGGTGCTGCTGTTCACAGATTGGACTACTATTGGACATATTGTTGTGAATGGTGCTGCTGTTCACAGATTGGACTACTATTGGACATATTGTTGTGAATGGTGCTGCTGTTCACAGATTGGACTACTATTGGACATATTGTTGTGAATGGTGCTGCTGTTCACAGATTGGACTACTATTGGACATATTGTTGTGAATGGTGCTGCTGCTCACAGATTGGACTACTATTGGACATATTGTTGTGAATGGTGCTGCTGTTCACAGATTGGACTACTATTAGACATATTGTTGTGAATGGTGCTGCTGCTCACAGATTGGACTACTATTGGACATATTGTTGTGAATGGTGCTGCTGTTCACAGATTGGATTTATATTGGACATATTGTTGTGAATGGTGCTGTTGCTCACAGATTGGTACTATTAGACATATTGTTGTGAATGTTGCTGCTGTTCACAGATTGGACTACTATTAGACATATTGTTGTGAATGTTGCTGCTGCTCACAGATTGGACTTCTATTGGACATATTGTTGTGAATGGTGCTGTTGCTCACAGACTGGACTACTATTAGACATATTGTTGTGAATGGTGCTGCTTTCACAGATTGGACTACTATTGGACATATTGTTGTGAATGGTGCTGCTGTCACAGATTGGACAACTATCGCACATATTGTTGTGAATGGTGTTGCTGCTCACAGATTGGACTACTATTAGACATATTGTTGTGAATGGTGCTGCTGCTCACAGATTGGACAACTATTGGACATATTGTTGTGAATGGTGCTGCTATTCACAGATTGGACTACTGTTGGACATATTGTTGTGAATGGTGCTGCTGTTCACAGATTGGACTAATATTGGACATATTGTTGTGAATGGTGCTGCTGTTCACATATTGGACAATTATTGGACATATTGTTGTGAATGGTGCTGTTGCTCACAGATTGGACTAAAATTGGACATATTGTTGTAAATGATGCGGCTGCTCACAGATTCGAAAACTATTAGACATATTGTTGTGAATGGTGCTGCTGTTCACAGATTGGACTACGATTGGACATATTGTTGTGACTGGTGCTGCTGTTCACAGAATTGGACTACTATTGGACATATTGTTGTGTATGGTGCTGCTGTTCACAGATTGGACTACTATTGGACATATTGTTGTGAATGGTGCTGCTGCTCACAGATTGGACTACTATTGGACATATTGTTGTGAATGGTGCTGCTGTCACAGATTGGACAACTATCGCACATATTGTTGTGAATGGTGTTGCTGCTCACAGATTGGACTACTATTAGACATATTGTTGTGAATGGTGCTGCTGCTCACAGATTGGACAACTATTGGACATATTGTTGTGAATGGTGCTGCTATTCACAGATTGGACTACTATTGGACATATTGTTGTGAATGGTGCTGCTGTTCACAGATTGGACTAATATTGGACATATTGTTGTGAATGGTGCTGCTGTTCACATATTGGACAATTATTGGACATATTGTTGTGAATGGTGCTGTTGCTCACAGATTGGACTAAAATTGGACACATTGTTGTGAATGATGCGGCTGCTCACAGATTCGAAAACTATTAGACATATTGTTGTGAATGGTGCTGCTGTTCACAGATTGGACTACGATTGGACATATTGTTGTGACTGGTGCTGCTGTTCACAGAATTGGACTACTATTGGACATATTGTTGTGAATGGTGCTGCTGTTCACAGATTGGACTACTATTGGACATATTGTTGTGAATGGTGCTGCCGCTCACAGATTGGACAACTATTGGACATATTGTTGTGAATGGTGCTGCTGTTCACAGATTGGACTTCTGTTGGACATATTGTTGTGAATGGTGCTGCTGTTCACAGATTGGTACTATTAGACATATTGTTGTGAATGTTGCTGCTGTTCACAGATTGGACTACTATTAGACATATTGTTGTGAATGTTGCTGCTGCTCACAGATTGGACTTCTATTGGACATATTGTTGTGAATGGTGCTGTTGCTCACAGACTGGACTACTATTAGACATATTGTTGTGAATGGTGCTGCTTTCACAGATTGGACAACTATTGGACATATTGTTGTGAATGGTGCTGCTGTTCACAGATTGGACTACTATTGGACATATTGTTGTGAATGGTGCTGCTGTTCACAGAATTGGACTACTATTGGACATATTGTTGTGAATGGTGCTGCTGCTCACAGATTGGACTACTATTGGACATATTGTTGTGAATGGTGCTGCTGTTCACAGATTGGACTTCTATTGGACATATTGTTGTGAATGGTGCTGTTGCTCACAGACTGGGCTACGATTAGACATATTGTTGTGACTAGTGTTGCTGCTCACAGATTGGACTGCTATTGGACATATTGTTGTGAATGGTGCTGCTGCTCACAGATTGGACTACCATTGGACATATTGTTGTGAATGGTGCTGCTGCTCACAGATTGGACTACTATTTGACATATTGTTGTGAATGTTGCTGCTGCTCACAGATGGGACTACTATTAGACATATTGTTGTGAATGTTGCTGCTGTTCACAGATTGGACAACTATTAGACATAATGTTGTGAATGGTTTTGCTGCTCACAGATTGGCCTACTATTGAACATATTGTTGTGAATGGTGCTGCTGCTCACAGATTGGTCTACTATTGAACATATTGTTGTGAATGGTGCTGCTGCTCACAGATTGGACGACTATTGGACATATTGTTGTGAATGGTGCTTATTGTTCACAGATTGGACTACTATTGGACATATTGTTGTGAATGGTGCTGCTGTTCACAGATTGGACTACTATTGGACATATTGTTGTGAATGGTGCTGCTGCTCACAGATTGGACTACTATTGGACATATTGTTGTGAATGGTGCTGTTGCTCACAGATTGGTACTATTAGACATATTGTTGTGAATGTTGCTGCTGCTCACAGATTGGACTTCTATTGGACATATTGTTGTGAATGGTGCTGTTGCTCACAGACTGGACTACTATTAGACATATTGTTGTGAATGGTGCTGCTTTCACAGATTGGACTACTATTGGACATATTGTTGTGAATGGTGCTGCTGTCACAGATTGGACAACTATCGCACATATTGTTGTGAATGGTGTTGCTGCTCACAGATTGGACTACTATTAGACATATTGTTGTGAATGGTGCTGCTGCTCACAGATTGGACAACTATTGGACATATTGTTGTGAATGGTGCTGCTATTCACAGATTGGACTACTGTTGGACATATTGTTGTGAATGGTGCTGCTGTTCACAGATTGGACTAATATTGGACATATTGTTGTGAATGGTGCTGCTGTTCACATATTGGACAATTATTGGACATATTGTTGTGAATGGTGCTGTTGCTCACAGATTGGACTAAAATTGGACATATTGTTGTAAATGATGCGGCTGCTCACAGATTCGAAAACTATTAGACATATTGTTGTGAATGGTGCTGCTGTTCACAGATTGGACTACGATTGGACATATTGTTGTGACTGGTGCTGCTGTTCACAGAATTGGACTACTATTGGACATATTGTTGTGTATGGTGCTGCTGTTCACAGATTGGACTACTATTGGACATATTGTTGTGAATGGTGCTGCTGCTCACAGATTGGACTACTATTGGACATATTGTTGTGAATGGTGCTGCTGTTCACAGATTGGACTTCTGTTGGACATATTGTTGTGAATGGTGCTGCTGTTCACAGATTGGTACTATTAGACATATTGTTGTGAATGTTGCTGCTGTTCACAGATTGGACTACTATTAGACATATTGTTGTGAATGTTGCTGCTGCTCACAGATTGGACTTCTATTGGACATATTGTTGTGAATGGTGCTGTTGCTCACAGACTGGACTACTATTAGACATATTGTTGTGAATGGTGCTGCTTTCACAGATTGGACTACTATTGGACATATTGTTGTGAATGGTGCAGCTGCTCACAGATTGGACAACTATTGGACATATTGTTGTGAATGGTGCTGCTGCTCACAGCCTGGACTACTATTGGACATATTGTTGTGAATGGTGCTGTTGCTCACAGATTGGACTAAAATTGGACATATTGTTGTGAATGATGCTGCTGCTCACAGATTCGACTACGATTAGACATATTGTTGTGAATGTTGCTGCTGTTCACAGATTGGACTACGATTGGACATATTGTTGTGATTGGTGCTGCTGTTCACAGAATTGGACTACTATTGGACATATTGTTGTGAATGGTGCTGCTGCTCACAGATTGGACTACTATTGGACATATTGTTGTGAATGGTGCTGCTGTTCACAGATTGGACTTCTATTGGACATATTGTTGTGAATGGTGCTGTTGCTCACAGATTGGTACTATTAGACATATTGTTGTGAATGTTGCTGCTGTTCACAGATTGGACTACTATTAGACATATTGTTGTGAATGTTGCTGCTGCTCACAGATTGGACTTCTATTAGACATATTGTTGTGAATGGTGCTGCTATTCACAGATTGGACTACTGTTGGACATGTTGTTGCGAATGGTGCTGCTGTTCACAGATTGGACTAATATTGGACCTATTGTTGTGAATGGTGCTGCTGTTCACAGATTGGACTACTATTGGACATATTGTTGTGAATGGTGCTGCTGCTCACAGCCTGGACTACTATTGGACATATTGTTGTGAATGGTGCTGTTGCTCACAGATTGGACTAAAATTGGACATATTGTTGTGAATGATGCTGCTGCTCACAGATTCGACTACTATTGGACATATTGTTGTGAATGTTGCTGCTGTTCACAGATTGGACTACGATTGGACATATTGTTGTGACTGGTGCTGCTGTACACAGAATTGGACTACTATTGGACATATTGTTGTGAATGGTGCTGCTGCTCACAGATTGGACTACTATTGGACATATTTTTGTGAATGGTGCTGCTGTTCACAGATTGGACTTCTATTGGACATATTGTTGTGAATGGTGCTGTTGCTCACAGATTGGTACTGTTAGACATATTGTTGTGAATGTTGCTGCTGTTCACAGATTGGACTACTATTAGACATATTGTTGTGAATGTTGCTGCTGCTCACAGATTGGACTTCTATTGGACATATTGTTGTGAATGGTGCTGTTGCTCACAGACTGGACTACTATTAGACATATTGTTGTGAATGGTGCTGCTTTCACAGATTGGACTACTATTGGACATATTGTTGTGAATGGTGCTGCTGTCACAGATTGGACAACTATCGCACATATTGTTGTGAATCGTGTTGCTGCTCACAGATTGGACTACTATTAGACATATTGTTGTGAATGGTGCTGCTGCTCACAGATTGGACAACTATTGGACATATTGTTGTGAATGGTGCTGCTATTCACAGATTGGACTACTGTTGGACATATTGTTGTGACTGGTGCTGCTGTTCACAGAATTGGACTACTATTGGACATATTGTTGTGAATGGTGCTGCTGTTCACAGATTGGACTACTATTGGACATATTGTTGTGAATGGTGCTGCTGTTCACAGATTGGACTTCTATTCGACATGTTGTTGTGAATGGTGCTGTTGCTCACAGATTGGTACTATTAGACATATTGTTGTGAATGTTGCTGCTGCTCACAGATTGGACTTCTATTGGACATATTGTTGTGAATGGTGCTGTTGCTCAAAGACTGGACTACTGTTAGACATATTGTTGTGAATGGTGCTGCTGTTCACAGATTGGACTACTATTGGACATATTGTTGTGAATGGTGCTGCTGTCACAGATTGGACAACTATCGGACATATTGTTGTGAACGGTGTTTCTGCTCACAGATTGGACTGCTATTAGACACATTGTTGTGAATGGTGCTGCTGTTCACAGATTGGCCTACTATTGAACATATAGTTGCGAATGGTGCTGCTACTCACAGATTGGCCTAGTATTGAACATATTGTTGTGAATGGTGCTGCTGCTCACAGATTGGACTACTATTGGACATATTGTTGTGAATGGTGCTGTTGCTCACAGATTGGTACTATTAGACATATTGTTGTGAATGTTGCTGCTGTTCACAGATTGGACTACTATTGGACATATTGTTGTGAATGTTGCTGCTGCTCACAGATTGGACTTCTATTAGACATATTGTTGTGAATGGTGCTGCTATTCACAGATTGGACTACTGTTGGAAATGTTGTTGTGAATGGTGCTGCTGTTCACAGATTGGACTAATATTGGACATATTGTTGTGAATGGTGCTGCTGTTCACAGATTGGACTACTATTGGACATATTGTTGTGAATGGTGCTGCTGCTCACAGCCTGGACTACTATTGGACATATTGTTGTGAATGGTGCTGTTGCTCACAGATTGGACTAAAATTGGACATATTGTTGTGAATGATGCTGCTGCTCACAGATTCGACTACTATTAGACATATTGTTGTGAATGTTGCTGCTGTTCACAGATTGGACTACGATTGGACATATTGTTGTGACTGGTGCTGCTGTACACAGAATTGGACTACTATTGGACATATTGTTGTGAATGGTGCTGCTGCTCACAGATTGGACTACTATTGGACATATTGTTGTGAATGGTGCTGCTGTTCACAGATTGGACTTCTATTGGACATATTGTTGTGAATGGTGCTGTTGCTCACAGATTGGTACTATTAGACATATTGTTGTGAATGTTGCTGCTGTTCACAGATTGGACTACTATGTGACATATTGTTGTGAATGTTGCTGCTGCTCACAGATTGGACTTCTATTGGACATATTGTTGTGAATGGTGCTGTTGCTCACAGACTGGACTACTATTAGACATATTGTTGTGAATGGTGCTGCTTTCACAGATTGGACTACTATTGGACATATTGTTGTGAATGGTGCTGCTGTCACAGATTGGACAACTATCGCACATATTGTTGTGAATCGTGTTGCTGCTCACAGATTGGACTACTATTAGACATATTGTTGTGAATGGTGCTGCTGCTCACAGATTGGACAACTATTGGACATATTGTTGTGAATGGTGCTGCTATTCACAGATTGGACTACTGTTGGACATATTGTTGTGACTGGTGCTGCTGTTCACAGAATTGGACTACTATTGGACATATTGTTGTGAATGGTGCTGCTGTTCACAGATTGGACTACTATTGGAAATATTGTTGTGAATGGTGCTGCTTTCACAGATTGGACTACTATTGGACATATTGTTGTGAATGGTGCTGCTGTCACAGATTGGACAACTATCGCACATATTGTTGTGAATGGTGTTGCTGCTCACAGATTGGACTACTATTAGACATATTGTTGTGAATGGTGCTGCTGCTCACAGATTGGACAACTATTGGACATATTGTTGTGAATGGTGCTGCTATTCACAGATTGGACTACTGTTGGACATATTGTTGTGAATGGTGCTGCTGTTCACAGATTGGACTAATATTGGACATATTGTTGTGAATGGTGCTGCTGTTCACATATTGGACAATTATTGGACATATTGTTGTGAATGGTGCTGTTGCTCACAGATTGGACTAAAATTGGACATATTGTTGTAAATGATGCGGCTGCTCACAGATTCGAAAACTATTAGACATATTGTTGTGAATGGTGCTGCTGTTCACAGATTGGACTACGATTGGACATATTGTTGTGACTGGTGCTGCTGTTCACAGAATTGGACTACTATTGGACATATTGTTGTGTTTGGTGCTGCTGTTCACAGATTGGACTACTATTGGACATATTGTTGTGAATGGTGCTGCTGCTCACAGATTGGACTACTATTGGACATATTGTTGTGAATGGTGCTGCTGTTCACAGATTGGACTTCTGTTGGACATATTGTTGTGAATGGTGCTGCTGTTCACAGATTGGTACTATTAGACATATTGTTGTGAATGTTGCTGCTGTTCACAGATTGGACTACTATTAGACATATTGTTGTGAATGTTGCTGCTGCTCACAGATTGGACTTCTATTGGACATATTGTTGTGAATGGTGCTGTTGCTCACAGACTGGACTACTATTAGACATATTGTTGTGAATGGTGCTGCTTTCACAGATTGGACTACTATTGGACATATTGTTGTGAATGGTGCAGCTGCTCACAGATTGGACAACTATTGGACATATTGTTGTGAATGGTGCTGCTGCTCACAGCCTGGACTACTATTGGACATATTGTTGTGAATGGTGCTGTTGCTCACAGATTGGACTAAAATTGGACATATTGTTGTGAATGATGCTGCTGCTCACAGATTCGACTACGATTAGACATATTGTTGTGAATGTTGCTGCTGTTCACAGATTGGACTACGATTGGACATATTGTTGTGATTGGTGCTGCTGTTCACAGAATTGGACTACTATTGGACATATTGTTGTGAATGGTGCTGCTGCTCACAGATTGGACTACTATTGGACATATTGTTGTGAATGGTGCTGCTGTTCACAGATTGGACTTCTATTGGACATATTGTTGTGAATGGTGCTGTTGCTCACAGATTGGTACGATTAGACATATTGTTGTGAATGTTGCTGCTGTTCACAGATTGGACTACTATTAGACATATTGTTGTGAATGTTGCTGCTGCTCACAGATTGGACTTCTATAAGACATATTGTTGTGAATGGTGCTGCTATTCACAGATTGGACTACTGTTGGACATGTTGTTGCGAATGGTGCTGCTGTTCACAGATTGGACTAATATTGGACCTATTGTTGTGAATGGTGCTGCTGTTCACAGATTGGACTACTATTGGACATATTGTTGTGAATGGTGCTGCTGCTCACAGCCTGGACTACTATTGGACATATTGTTGTGAATGGTGCTGTTGCTCACAGATTGGACTAAAATTGGACATATTGTTGTGAATGATGCTGCTGCTCACAGATTCGACTACTATTAGACATATTGTTGTGAATGTTGCTGCTGTTCACAGATTGGACTACGATTGGACATATTGTTGTGACTGGTGCTGCTGTACACAGAATTGGACTACTATTGGACATATTGTTGTGAATGGTGCTGCTGCTCACAGATTGGACTACTATTGGACATATTTTTGTGAATGGTGCTGCTGTTCACAGATTGGACTTCTATTGGACATATTGTTGTGAATGGTGCTGTTGCTCACAGATTGGTACTGTTAGACATATTGTTGTGAATGTTGCTGCTGTTCACAGATTGGACTACTATTAGACATATTGTTGTGAATGTTGCTGCTGCTCACAGATTGGACTTCTATTGGACATATTGTTGTGAATGGTGCTGTTGCTCACAGACTGGACTACTATTAGACATATTGTTGTGAATGGTGCTGCTTTCACAGATTGGATTACTATTGGACATATTGTTGTGAATGGTGCTGCTGTCACAGATTGGACAACTATCGCACATATTGTTGTGAATCGTGTTGCTGCTCACAGATTGGACTACTATTAGACATATTGTTGTGAATGGTGCTGCTGCTCACAGATTGGACAACTATTGGACATATTGTTGTGAATGGTGCTGCTATTCACAGATTGGACTACTGTTGGACATATTGTTGTGACTGGTGCTGCTGTTCACAGAATTGGACTACTATTGGACATATTGTTGTGAATGGTGCTGCTGTTCACAGATTGGACTACTATTGGACATATTGTTGTGAATGGTGCTGCTGTTCACAGATTGGACTTCTATTCGACATGTTGTTGTGAATGGTGCTGTTGCTCACAGATTGGTACTATTAGACATATTGTTGTGAATGTTGCTGCTGCTCACAGATTGGACTTCTATTGGACATATTGTTGTGAATGGTGCTGTTGCTCAAAGACTGGACTACTGTTAGACATATTGTTGTGAATGGTGCTGCTGTTCACAGATTGGACTACTATTGGACATATTGTTGTGAATGGTGCTGCTGTCACAGATTGGACAACTATCGGACATATTGTTGTGAACGGTGTTTCTGCTCACAGATTGGACTGCTATTAGACACATTGTTGTGAATGGTGCTGCTGTTCACAGATTGGCCTACTATTGAACATATAGTTGCGAATGGTGCTGCTACTCACAGATTGGCCTAGTATTGAACATATTGTTGTGAATGGTGCTGCTGCTCACAGATTGGACTACTATTGGACATATTGTTGTGAATGGTGCTGTTGCTCACAGATTGGTACTATTAGACATATTGTTGTGAATGTTGCTGCTGTTCACAGATTGGACTACTATTGGACATATTGTTGTGAATGTTGCTGCTGCTCACAGATTGGACTTCTATTAGACATATTGTTGTGAATGGTGCTGCTATTCACAGATTGGACTACTGTTGGAAATGTTGTTGTGAATGGTGCTGCTGTTCACAGATTGGACTAATATTGGACATATTGTTGTGAATGGTGCTGCTGTTCACAGATTGGACTACTATTGGACATATTGTTGTGAATGGTGCTGCTGCTCACAGCCTGGACTACTATTGGACATATTGTTGTGAATGGTGCTGTTGCTCACAGATTGGACTAAAATTGGACATATTGTTGTGAATGATGCTGCTGCTCACAGATTCGACTACTATTAGACATATTGTTGTGAATGTTGCTGCTGTTCACAGATTGGACTACGATTGGACATATTGTTGTGACTGGTGCTGCTGTACACAGAATTGGACTACTATTGGACATATTGTTGTGAATGGTGCTGCTGCTCACAGATTGGACTACTATTGGACATATTGTTGTGAATGGTGCTGCTGTTCACAGATTGGACTTCTATTGGACATATTGTTGTGAATGGTGCTGTTGCTCACAGATTGGTACTATTAGACATATTGTTGTGAATGTTGCTGCTGTTCACAGATTGGACTACTATGTGACATATTGTTGTGAATGTTGCTGCTGCTCACAGATTGGACTTCTATTGGACATATTGTTGTGAATGGTGCTGTTGCTCACAGACTGGACTACTATTAGACATATTGTTGTGAATGGTGCTGCTTTCACAGATTGGACTACTATTGGACATATTGTTGTGAATGGTGCTGCTGTCACAGATTGGACAACTATCGCACATATTGTTGTGAATCGTGTTGCTGCTCACAGATTGGACTACTATTAGACATATTGTTGTGAATGGTGCTGCTGCTCACAGATTGGACAACTATTGGACATATTGTTGTGAATGGTGCTGCTATTCACAGATTGGACTACTGTTGGACATATTGTTGTGACTGGTGCTGCTGTTCACAGAATTGGACTACTATTGGACATATTGTTGTGAATGGTGCTGCTGTTCACAGATTGGACTACTATTGGACATATTGTTGTGAATGGTGCTGCTGTTCACAGATTGGACTTCTATTCGACATGTTGTTGTGAATGGTGCTGTTGCTCACAGATTGTTACTATTAGACATATTGTTGTGAATGTTGCTGCTGCTCACAGATTGGACTTCTATTGGACATATTGTTGTGAATGGTGCTGTTGCTCACAGACTGGACTACTATTAGACATATTGTTGTGAATGGTGCTGCTGTTCACAGATTGAACTACTATTGGACATATTGTTGTGAATGGTGCTGCTGTCACAGATTGGACAACTATCGGACATATTGTTGTGAACGGTGTTTCTGCTCACAGATTGGACTACTATTAGACATATTGTTGTGAATGGTGCTGCTGTTCACAGATTGGCCTACTATTGAATATATTGTTGCGAACGGTGTTTCTGCTCACAGATTGGCCTAGTATTGAACATATTGTTGTGAATGGTGCTGCTGCTCACAGATTGGACTACTATTGGACATATTGTTGTGAATGGTGCTGCTGTTCACAGATTGGACTACTATTGGACATATTGTTGTGAATGGTGCTGCTGCTCACAGACTGGACTACCATTGGACATATTGTTGTGAATGGTGCTGTTGCTCACAGATTGGACTAATATTGGACATATTGTTGTGAATGATGCTGCTGCTCACAGATTCGACTACTATTAGACATATTGTTGTGAATGGTGCTGTTGCTCACAGATTGGACTAAAATTGGACATATTTGGTGTGAATGATGCTGCTGTTCACAGATTGGACTACTATTGGACATATTGTTGTGAATGGTGCTGCTGCTCACAGCCTGGACTACTATTGGACATATTGTTGTGAATGGTGCTGTTGCTCACAGATTGGACTAAAATTGGACATATTGTTGTGAATGATGCTGCTGCTCACAGATTCGACTACTATTAGCCATATTGTTGTGAATGTTGCTGCTGTTCACAGATTGGATTACGATTGGTCATATTGTTGTGACTGGTGCTGCTGTTCACAGAATTGGACTACTATTGGACATATTGTTGTGAATGGTGCTGCTGCTCACAGATTGGACTACTATTGGACATATTGTTGTGAATGGTGCTGCTGTTCACAGATTGGACTTCTATTGGACATATTGTTGTGAATGGTGCTGTTGCTCACAGATTGGTACTATAAGACATATTGTTGTGAATGTTGCTGCTGTTCACAGATTGGACTACTATTAGACATATTGTTGTGAATGTTGCTGCTGCTCACAGATTGGACTTCTATTGGACATATTGTTGTGAATGGTGCTGTTGCTCACAGACTGGACTACTATTAGACATATTGTTGTGAATGGTGCTGCTTTCACAGATTGGACTACTATTGGACATATTGTTGTGAATGGTGCTGCTGTCACAGATTGGACAACTGTCGGACATATTGTTATGAATCGTGTTGCTGCTCACAGATTGGACTACTATTAGACATATTGTTGTGAATGGTGCTGCTGCTCACAGATTGGACAACTATTGGACATATTGTTGTGAAAGGTGCTGCTATTCACAGATTGGACTACTATTGGACATATTGTTGTGAATGGTGCTGCTGATCACAGAATTGGACTACTATTGGACATATTGTTGTGAATGGTGCTGCTGATCACAGATTGGACTACTATTGGACATATTGTTGTGAATGGTGCTGCTGTTCACAGATTGGACTTCAATTCGACATGTTGTTGTGAATGGTGCTGTTGCTCACAGATTGGTACTATTAGACATATTGTTGTGAATGTTGCTGCTGCTCACAGATTGGACTTCTATTGGACATATTGTTGTGAATGGTGCTGTTGCTCACAAACTGGGCTACGATTAGACATATTGTTGTGAATAGTGTTGCTGCTCACAGATTAGACTACTATTGGACATATTGTTGTGAATGGTGCTGCTGCTCACAGATTGGACTACCTTTGGACATATTGTTGTGAATGGTGCTGCTGTTCACAGAATTGGACTACTATTGGACATATTGTTGTGAATGGTGCTGCTGTTCATAGATTGGACTAATATTGGACATATTGTTGTGAATGGTGCTGCTGTTCACAGATTGGACTTCAATTCGACATGTTATTGTGAATGGTGCTGTTGCTCACAGATTGGTACTATTAGACATATTGTTGTGAATGTTGCTGCTGCTCACAGACTGGACTACTACTAGACATATTGTTGTGAATGGTGCTGCTGTTCACAGATTGGACTACTATTGGACATATAGTTGTGAATGGTGCTGCTGTCACAGATTGGACAACTATCGGACATATTGTTGTGAACGGTGTTTCTGCTCACAGATTGGACTACTATTAGACATATTGTTGTGAATGGTGCTGCTGTTCACAGATTGGCCTACTATTGAACATATTGTTGTGAATGGTGCTGCTACTCACAGATTAGCCTAGTATTGAACATATTGTTGTGAATGGTGCTGCTGTTCACAGATTGGACTACTATTGGACATATTGTTGTGAACGGTGTTTCTGCTCACAGATTGGACTACTATTAGACATATTGTTGTGAATGGTGCTGCTGTTCACAGATTGGCCTACTATTGAACATATTGTTGTGAATGGTGCTGCTCCTCACAGATTGGCCTAGTATTGAACATATTGTTGTGAATGGTGCTGCTGCTCACAGATTGGACTACTGTTGGACATATTGTTGTGAATGGTGCTGCTGTTCACAGATTGGACTACTATTGGACATATTGTTGTGAATGATGCTGCTGCTCACAGATTCGACTACTATTAGACATATTGTTGTGAATGGTGCTGCTGCTCACAGATTGGACTAAAATTGGACATATTGTTGTGAATGGTGCTGCTGCTCACAGCCTGGACTACTATTGGACATATTGTTGTGAATGGTGCTGTTGCTCACAGATTGGACTAAAATTGGACATATTGTTGTGAATGGTGCTGCTGCTCAAAGATTCGACTACTATTAGCCATATTGTTGTGAATGTTGCTGCTGTTCACAGATTGGACTACGATTGGACATATTGTTGTGACTGGTGCTGCTGTTCACAGAATTGGACTACTATTGGACAAATTGTTGTGAATGGTGCTGCTGCTCACAGATTGGACTACTATTGGAATATTGTTGTGAATGGTGCTGCTGTTCACAGATTGGACTTCTATTGGACATATTGTTGTGAATGGTGCTGTTGCTCACAGATTGGTACTATTAGACATATTGTTGTGAATGTTGCTGCTGTTCACAGATTGGACTACTATTAGACATATTGTTGTGAATGTTGCTGCTGCTCACAGATTCGACTTCTATTGGACATATTGTTGTGAATGGTGCTGTTGCTCACAGACTGGACTACTATTAGACATATTGTTGTGAATGGTGCTGCTTTCACAGATTGGACTACTATTGGACATATTGTTGTGAATGGTGCTGCTGTCACAGATTGGACAACTATCGCACATATTGTTGTGAATCGTGTTGCTGCTCACAGATTGGACTACTATTAGACATATTGTTGTGAATGGTGCTGCTGCTCACAGATTGGACAACTATTGGACATATTGTTGTGAATGGTGCTGCTATTCACAGATTGGACTACTGTTGGACATATTGTTGTGACTGGTGCTGCTGTTCACAGAATTGGACTACTATTGGACATATTGTTGTGAATGGTGCTGCTGTTCACAGATTGGACTTCTATTCGACATGTTGTTGTGAATGGTGCTGTTGCTCACAGATTGGTACTATTAGACATATTGTTGTGAATGTTGCTGCTGCTCACAGATTGGACTTCTATTGGACATATTGTTGTGAATGGTGCTGTTGCTCACAGACTGGACTACTATTAGACATATTGTTGTGAATGGTGCTGCTTTCACAGATTGGACTACTATTGGACATATTGTTGTGAATGGTGCTGCTGTCACAGATTGGACAACTATCGCACATATTGTTGTGAATCGTGTTGCTGCTCACAGATTGGACTACTATTAGACATATTGTTGTGAATGGTGCTGCTGCTCACAGATTGGACAACTATTGGACATATTGTTGTGAATGGTGCTGCTATTCACAGATTGGACTACTGTTGGACATATTGTTGTGACTGGTGCTGCTGTTCACAGAATTGGACTACTATTGGACATATTGTTGTGAATGGTGCTGCTGTTCACAGATTGGACTACTATTGGACATATTGTTGTGAATGGTGCTGCTGTTCACAGATTGGACTTCTATTCGACATGTTGTTGTGAATGGTGCTGTTGCTCACAGATTGTTACTATTAGACATATTGTTGTGAATGTTGCTGCTGCTCACAGATTGGACTTCTATTGGACATATTGTTGTGAATGGTGCTGTTGCTCACAGACTGGACTACTATTAGACATATTGTTGTGAATGGTGCTGCTGTTCACAGATTGAACTACTATTGGACATATTGTTGTGAATGGTGCTGCTGTCACAGATTGGACAACTATCGGACATATTGTTGTGAACGGTGTTTCTGCTCACAGATTGGACTACTATTAGACATATTGTTGTGAATGGTGCTGCTGTTCACAGATTGGCCTACTATTGAATATATTGTTGCGAACGGTGTTTCTGCTCACAGATTGGCCTAGTATTGAACATATTGTTGTGAATGGTGCTGCTGCTCACAGATTGGACTACTATTGGACATATTGTTGTGAATGGTGCTGCTGTTCACAGATTGGACTACTATTGGACATATTGTTGTGAATGGTGCTGCTGCTCACAGACTGGACTACCATTGGACATATTGTTGTGAATGGTGCTGTTGCTCACAGATTGGACTAATATTGGACATATTGTTGTGAATGATGCTGCTGCTCACAGATTCGACTACTATTAGACATATTGTTGTGAATGGTGCTGTTGCTCACAGATTGGACTAAAATTGGACATATTTGGTGTGAATGATGCTGCTGTTCACAGATTGGACTACTATTGGACATATTGTTGTGAATGGTGCTGCTGCTCACAGCCTGGACTACTATTGGACATATTGTTGTGAATGGTGCTGTTGCTCACAGATTGGACTAAAATTGGACATATTGTTGTGAATGATGCTGCTGCTCACAGATTCGACTACTATTAGCCATATTGTTGTGAATGTTGCTGCTGTTCACAGATTGGATTACGATTGGTCATATTGTTGTGACTGGTGCTGCTGTTCACAGAATTGGACGACTATTGGACATATTGTTGTGAATGGTGCTGCTGCTCACAGATTGGACTACTATTGGACATATTGTTGTGAATGGTGCTGCTGTTCACAGATTGGACTTCTATTGGACATATTGTTGTGAATGGTGCTGTTGCTCACAGATTGGTACTATAAGACATATTGTTGTGAATGTTGCTGCTGTTCACAGATTGGACTACTATTAGACATATTGTTGTGAATGTTGCTGCTGCTCACAGATTGGACTTCTATTGGACATATTGTTGTGAATGGTGCTGTTGCTCACAGACTGGACTACTATTAGACATATTGTTGTGAATGGTGCTGCTTTCACAGATTGGACTACTATTGGACATATTGTTGTGAATGGTGCTGCTGTCACAGATTGGACAACTGTCGGACATATTGTTATGAATCGTGTTGCTGCTCACAGATTGGACTACTATTAGACATATTGTTGTGAATGGTGCTGCTGCTCACAGATTGGACAACTATTGGACATATTGTTGTGAAAGGTGCTGCTATTCACAGATTGGACTACTATTGGACATATTGTTGTGAATGGTGCTGCTGATCACAGAATTGGACTACTATTGGACATATTGTTGTGAATGGTGCTGCTGATCACAGATTGGACTACTATTGGACATATTGTTGTGAATGGTGCTGCTGTTCACAGATTGGACTTCAATTCGACATGTTGTTGTGAATGGTGCTGTTGCTCACAGATTGGTACTATTAGACATATTGTTGTGAATGTTGCTGCTGCTCACAGATTGGACTTCTATTGGACATATTGTTGTGAATGGTGCTGTTGCTCACAAACTGGGCTACGATTAGACATATTGTTGTGAATAGTGTTGCTGCTCACAGATTAGACTACTATTGGACATATTGTTGTGAATGGTGCTGCTGCTCACAGATTGGACTACCTTTGGACATATTGTTGTGAATGGTGCTGCTGTTCACAGAATTGGACTACTATTGGACATATTGTTGTGAATGGTGCTGCTGTTCATAGATTGGACTAATATTGGACATATTGTTGTGAATGGTGCTGCTGTTCACAGATTGGACTTCAATTCGACATGTTATTGTGAATGGTGCTGTTGCTCACAGATTGGTACTATTAGACATATTGTTGTGAATGTTGCTGCTGCTCACAGACTGGACTACTACTAGACATATTGTTGTGAATGGTGCTGCTGTTCACAGATTGGACTACTATTGGACATATAGTTGTGAATGGTGCTGCTGTCACAGATTGGACAACTATCGGACATATTGTTGTGAACGGTGTTTCTGCTCACAGATTGGACTACTATTAGACATATTGTTGTGAATGGTGCTGCTGTTCACAGATTGGCCTACTATTGAACATATTGTTGTGAATGGTGCTGCTACTCACAGATTAGCCTAGTATTGAACATATTGTTGTGAATGGTGCTGCTGTTCACAGATTGGACTACTATTGGACATATTGTTGTGAACGGTGTTTCTGCTCACAGATTGGACTACTATTAGACATATTGTTGTGAATGGTGCTGCTGTTCACAGATTGGCCTACTATTGAACATATTGTTGTGAATGGTGCTGCTCCTCACAGATTGGCCTAGTATTGAACATATTGTTGTGAATGGTGCTGCTGCTCACAGATTGGACTACTGTTGGACATATTGTTGTGAATGGTGCTGCTGTTCACAGATTGGACTACTATTGGACATATTGTTGTGAATGATGCTGCTGCTCACAGATTCGACTACTATTAGACATATTGTTGTGAATGGTGCTGCTGCTCACAGATTGGACTAAAATTGGACATATTGTTGTGAATGGTGCTGCTGCTCACAGCCTGGACTACTATTGGACATATTGTTGTGAATGGTGCTGTTGCTCACAGATTGGACTAAAATTGGACATATTGTTGTGAATGGTGCTGCTGCTCAAAGATTCGACTACTATTAGCCATATTGTTGTGAATGTTGCTGCTGTTCACAGATTGGACTACGATTGGACATATTGTTGTGACTGGTGCTGCTGTTCACAGAATTGGACTACTATTGGACAAATTGTTGTGAATGGTGCTGCTGCTCACAGATTGGACTACTATTGGAATATTGTTGTGAATGGTGCTGCTGTTCACAGATTGGACTTCTATTGGACATATTGTTGTGAATGGTGCTGTTGCTCACAGATTGGTACTATTAGACATATTGTTGTGAATGTTGCTGCTGTTCACAGATTGGACTACTATTAGACATATTGTTGTGAATGTTGCTGCTGCTCACAGATTCGACTTCTATTGGACATATTGTTGTGAATGGTGCTGTTGCTCACAGACTGGACTACTATTAGACATATTGTTGTGAATGGTGCTGCTTTCACAGATTGGACTACTATTGGACATATTGTTGTGAATGGTGCTGCTGTCACAGATTGGACAACTATCGCACATATTGTTGTGAATCGTGTTGCTGCTCACAGATTGGACTACTATTAGACATATTGTTGTGAATGGTGCTGCTGCTCACAGATTGGACAACTATTGGACATATTGTTGTGAATGGTGCTGCTATTCACAGATTGGACTACTGTTGGACATATTGTTGTGACTGGTGCTGCTGTTCACAGAATTGGACTACTATTGGACATATTGTTGTGAATGGTGCTGCTGTTCACAGATTGGACTTCTATTCGACATGTTGTTGTGAATGGTGCTGTTGCTCACAGATTGGTACTATTAGACATATTGTTGTGAATGTTGCTGCTGCTCACAGATTGGACTTCTATTGGACATATTGTTGTGAATGGTGCTGTTGCTCACAGACTGGACTACTATTAGACATATTGTTGTGAATGGTGCTGCTGTTCACAGATTGAACTACTATTGGACATATTGTTGTGAATGGTGCTGCTGTCACAGATTGGACAACTATCGGACATATTGTTGTGAACGGTGTTTCTGCTCACAGATTGGACAACTATTAGACATATTGTTGTGAATGGTGCTGCTGTTCACAGATTGGCCTACTATTGAACATATTGTTGCGAACGGTGTTTCTGCTCACAGATTGGCCTAGTATTGAACATATTGTTGTGAATGGTGCTGCTGCTCACAGATTGGACTACTATTGGACATATTGTTGTGAATGGTGCTGCTGTTCACAGATTGGACTACTATTGGACATATTGTTGTGAATGGTGCTGCCGCAGACTGGACTACCATTGGACATATTGTTGTGAATGGTGCTGTTGCTCACAGATTGGACTAATATTGGACATATTGTTGTGAATGATGCTGCTGCTCACAGATTCGACTACTATTAGACATATTGTTGTGAATGGTGCTGTTGCTCACAGATTGGACTAAAATTGGACATATTGTTGTGAATGATGCTGCTGTTCACAGATTGGACTACTATTGGACATATTGTTGTGAATGGTGCTGCTGCTCACAGCCTGGACTACTATTGGACATATTGTTGTGAATGTTGCTGCTGTTCACAGATTGGACTACGATTGGTCATATTGTTGTGACTGGTGCTGCTGTTCACAGAATTGGACGACTATTGGACATATTGTTGTGAATGGTGCTGCTGCTCACAGATTGGACTACTATTGGACATATTGTTGTGAATGGTGCTGCTGTTCACAGATTGGTACTATTAGACATATTGTTGTGAATGTTGCTGCTGTTCACAGATTGGACTACTATTAGACATATTGTTGTGAATGTTGCTGCTGCTCACAGATTGGACTTCTATTGGACATATTGTTGTGAATGGTGCTGTTGCTCACAGACTGGACTACTATTAGACATATTGTTGTGAATGGTGCTGCTTTCACAGATTGGACTACTATTGGACATATTGTTGTGAATGGTGCTGCTGTCACAGATTGGACAACTGTCGGACATATTGTTATGAATCGTGTTGCTGCTCACAGATTGGACTACTATTAGACATATTGTTGTGAATGGTGCTGCTGCTCACAGATTGGACAACTATTGGACATATTTTTGTGAAAGGTGCTGCTATTCACAGATTGGACTACTGTTGGACATATTGTTGTGACTGGTGCTGCTGTTCACAGAATTGGACTACTATTGGACATATTGTTGTGAATGGTGCTGCTGTTCACAGGTTGGACTACTATTGGACATATTGTTGTGAATGGTGCTGCTGTTCACAGATTGGACTTCAATTCGACATGTTGTTGTGAATGGTGCTGTTGCTCACAGATTGGTACTATTAGACATATTGTTGTGAATGTTGCTGCTGTTCACAGATTGGACTTCTATTGGACATATTGTTGTGAATGGTGCTGTTGCTCACAGACTGGACGACTATTAGACATATTGTTGTGAATGGTGCTGCTGTTCACAGATTGGACTACTATTAGACATATTGTTGTGAATGGTGCTGCTGTCACAGATTGGACAACTATCGGACATATTGTTGTGAACGGTGTTTCTGCTCACAGATTGGACTACTATTAGACATATTGTTGTGAATGGTGCTGCTGTTCACAGATTGGCCTACTATTGAACATATTGTTGTGAATGGTGCTGCTACTCACAGATTGGCCTAGTATTGAACATATTGTTGTGAATGGTGCTGCTGCTCACAGATTGGACTACTGTTGGACATATTGTTGTGAATGGTGCTGCTGTTCACAGATTGGACTACTATTGGACATATTGTTGTGAATGATGCTGCTGCTCACAGATTCGACTACTATTAGACATATTGTTGTGAATGGTGCTGCTGCTCACAGATTGGACTAAAATTGGACATATTGTTGTGAATGGTGCTGCTGCTCACAGCCTGGACTACTATTGGACATATTGTTGTGAATGGTGCTGTTGATCACAGATTGGACTAAAATTGGACATATTGTTGTGAATGATGCTGCTGCTCAAAGATTCGACTACTATTAGCCATATTGTTGTGAATGTTGCTGCTGTTCACAGATTGGACTACGATTGGACATATTGTTGTGACTGGTGCTGCTGTTCACAGAATTGGACTACTATTGGACAAATTGTTGTGAATGGTGCTGCTGCTCACAGATTAGACGACTATTGGACATATTGTTGTGAATGGTGCTGCTGTTCACAGATTGGACTTCTATTGGACATATTGTTGTGAATGGTGCTGTTGCTCACAGATTGGTACTATTAGACATATTGTTGTGAATGTTGCTGCTGTTCACAGATTGGACTGCTATTAGACATATTGTTGTGAATGTTGCTGCTGCTCACAGATTGGACTTCTATTGGACATATTGTTGTGAATGGTGCTGTTGCTCACAGACTGGACTACTATTAGACATATTGTTGTGAATGGTGCTGCTTTCACAGATTGGACTACTATTGGACATATTGTTGTGAATGGTGCTGCTGTCACAGATTGGACAACTATCGCACATATTGTTGTGAATCGTGTTGCTGCTCACAGATTGGACTACTATTAGACATATTGTTGTGAATGGTGCTGCTGCTCACAGATTGGACAACTATTGGACATATTGTTGTGAATGGTGCTGCTATTCACAGATTGGACTACTGTTGGACATATTGTTGTGACTGGTGCTGCTGTTCACAGAATTGGACTACTATTGGACATATTGTTGTGAATGGTGCTGCTGTTCACAGATTGGACTACTATTGGACATATTGTTGTGAATGGTGCTGCTGTTCACAGATTGGACTTCAATTCGACATGTTGTTGTGAATGGTGCTGTTGCTCACAGATTGGTACTATTAGACATATTGTTGTGAATGTTGCTGCTGCTCACAGATTGGACTTCTATTGGACATATTGTTGTGAATGGTGCTGTTGCTCACAGACTGGACTACTATTAGACATATTGTTGTGAATGGTGCTGCTGTTCACAGATTGGACTACTATTGGACATATTGTTGTGAATGGTGCTGCTGTCACAGATTGGATAACTATCGGACATATTGTTGTGAACGGTGTTTCTGCTCACAGATTGGACTACTATTAGACATATTGTTGTGAATGGTGCTGCTGTTCACAGATTGGCCAACTATTGAACATATTGTTGTGAATGGTGCTGCTACTCACAGATTGGCCTAGTATTGAACATATTGTTGTGAATGGTGCTGCTGCTCACAGATTGGACTACTATTGGACATATTGTTGTGAATGGTGCTGCTATTCACAGATTGGACTACTATTGGACATATTGTTGTGAATGGTGCTACTGCTCACAGACTGGACTACCATTGGACATATTGTTGTGAATGGTGCTGTTGCTCACAGATTGGTCTAATATTGGACATATTGTTGTGAATGATGCTGCTGCTCACAGATTCGACTACTATTAGACATATTGTTGTGAATGGTGCTGCTGTTCACAGATTGGACTACTATTGGACATATTGTTGAGGCTGGTGCTGCTGTTCACAGAATTGGACTACCATTGGACATATTGTTGTGAATGGTGCTGTTGCTCACAGACTGGACTACGATGAGACATATTGTTGTGAATGGTGCAGCTTTCACAGATTGGACGACTATTGCACAAACTGCTGTGAATGGTGCTGCTGTCACAGATTGGACAACTGTCGGACATATTGTTATGAATCGTGTTGCTGCTCACAGATTGGACTACGATTAGACATATTGTTGTGAATAGTGTTGCTGCTCACAGATTGGACTACTATTGGACATATTGTTGTGAATGGTGCTGCTGCTCACAGATTGGACTACCATTGGACATATTGTTGTGAATGGTGCTGCTGCTCACAGATTGAACTACTATTCGACATATTGTTGTGAATGTTGCTGCTGCTCACAAATTGGACTACTATTAGACATATTGTTGTGAATGTTGCTGCTGTTCACAGATTGGACAACCATTAGACATAATGTTGTGAATGGTGTTGCTGCTCACAGATAGGCCTACTATTGAACATATTGTTGTGAATGGTGCTGCTGCTCACAGATTGGACTACTATTGAACATATTGTTGTGAATGGTGCTGCTGCTCACAGATTGGACGACCATTGGACATATTGTTGTGAATGGTGCTTATTGTTCACAGATTGGACGACTATTGGACATATTGTTGTGAATGGTGCTGCTGCTCACAGATTGGACTACTATTGGACATGTTGTTGTGAATGGTGCTGCTGTTCACAGATTGGACTACTATTAGACATATTGTTGTGAATGGTGCTGCTGTTCACAGATTGGACTACTATTGGACATATTGTTGTGAATGGTGCTTCTGTTCACAGATTGGACTAATATTGGACATATTGTTGTGAATCGTGCTGCTGTTCACAGATTGGACTCCTATTAGACATATTGTTGTGAATGGTGCTGCTGTTCACAGATTGGACTACTATTGGACATATTGTTGTGAATGGTGCTGCTGTTCACAGATTGGACTACTATTAGACATATTGTTGTGAATGGTGGTGCTGTTCACAGATTGGACTACTATTGGACATATTGTTGTGAATGGTGCTGCTGTTCACAGATTGGACTAATATTAGACATATTGTTGTGAATGGTTCTGATGCTCACAGATTGGACTACTATTGGGCATATTGTTGTGAATGGTGCTGCTGTTCACAGATTGGACTACTATTGGACATATTGTTGTGAATGGTGCTGCTGATCACAGATTGGTCTATTTTGGACATATTGTTGTGAATGGTGCTGCTGCTCACAGACTGGACTACCATTGGACATATTGTTGTGAATGGTGCTGTTGCTCACAGATTGGACTAATATTGGACATATTGTTGTGAATGATGCTGCTGCTCACAGATTCGACTACTATTAGACATATTGTTGTGAATGGTGCTGCTACTCACAATTGGCCTAGTATTGAACATATTGTTGTGAATGGTGCTGCTGCTCACAGATTGGACTACTATTGAACATATTGTTGTGAATGGTGCTGCTGCTCACAGATTGGACTACTATTGGACATATTGTTGTGAATGGTGCTGCTGTTCACAGATTGGACTACTATTGGACATATTGTTGTGAATGGTGCTGCTGCTCACAGACTGGACTACCATTGGACATATTGTTGTGAATGGTGCTGTTGCTCACAGATTGGACTAATATTGGACATATTGTTGTGAATGATGCTGCTGCTCACAGATTCGACTACTATTAGACATATTGTTGTGAATGGTGCTGCTGTTCACAGATTGGACTACTATTGGACATATTGTTGAGGCTGGTGCTGCTGTTCACAGAATTGGACTACTATTGGACATATTGTTGTGAATGGTGCTGTTGCTCACAGACTGGACTACTATTAGACATATTGTTGTGAATGGTGCTGCTTTCACAGATTGGACGACTATTGGACATATTGTTGTGAATGGTGCTGCTGTCACAGATTGGACTACTATTGGACATATTGTTGTGAATGGTGCTGCTGTTCACAGATTGGACTACTATTGGACATATTGTTGTGAATGGTGCTGCTGCTCACAGACTGGACTACCATTGGACATATTGTTGTGAATGGTGCTGTTGCTCACAGATTGGACTAATATTGGACATATTGTTGTGAATGATGCTGCTGCTCACAGATTCGACTACTATTAGACATATTGTTGTGAATGGTGCTGTTGCTCACAGATTGGACTAAAATTGGACATATTTGGTGTGAATGATGCTGCTGTTCACAGATTGGACTACTATTGGACATATTGTTGTGAATGGTGCTGCTGCTCACAGCCTGGACTACTATTGGACATATTGTTGTGAATGGTGCTGTTGCTCACAGATTGGACTAAAATTGGACATATTGTTGTGAATGATGCTGCTGCTCACAGATTCGACTACTATTAGCCATATTGTTGTGAATGTTGCTGCTGTTCACAGATTGGATTACGATTGGTCATATTGTTGTGACTGGTGCTGCTGTTCACAGAATTGGACGACTATTGGACATATTGTTGTGAATGGTGCTGCTGCTCACAGATTGGACTACTATTGGACATATTGTTGTGAATGGTGCTGCTGTTCACAGATTGGACTTCTATTGGACATATTGTTGTGAATGGTGCTGTTGCTCACAGATTGGTACTATAAGACATATTGTTGTGAATGTTGCTGCTGTTCACAGATTGGACTACTATTAGACATATTGTTGTGAATGTTGCTGCTGCTCACAGATTGGACTTCTATTGGACATATTGTTGTGAATGGTGCTGTTGCTCACAGACTGGACTACTATTAGACATATTGTTGTGAATGGTGCTGCTTTCACAGATTGGACTACTATTGGACATATTGTTGTGAATGGTGCTGCTGTCACAGATTGGACAACTGTCGGACATATTGTTATGAATCGTGTTGCTGCTCACAGATTGGACTACTATTAGACATATTGTTGTGAATGGTGCTGCTGCTCACAGATTGGACAACTATTGGACATATTGTTGTGAAAGGTGCTGCTATTCACAGATTGGACTACTATTGGACATATTGTTGTGAATGGTGCTGCTGATCACAGAATTGGACTACTATTGGACATATTGTTGTGAATGGTGCTGCTGATCACAGATTGGACTACTATTGGACATATTGTTGTGAATGGTGCTGCTGTTCACAGATTGGACTTCAATTCGACATGTTGTTGTGAATGGTGCTGTTGCTCACAGATTGGTACTATTAGACATATTGTTGTGAATGTTGCTGCTGCTCACAGATTGGACTTCTATTGGACATATTGTTGTGAATGGTGCTGTTGCTCACAAAATGGGCTACGATTAGACATATTGTTGTGAATAGTGTTGCTGCTCACAGATTAGACTACTATTGGACATATTGTTGTGAATGGTGCTGCTGCTCACAGATTGGACTACCTTTGGACATATTGTTGTGAATGGTGCTGCTGTTCACAGAATTGGACTACTATTGGACATATTGTTGTGAATGGTGCTGCTGTTCATAGATTGGACTAATATTGGACATATTGTTGTGAATGGTGCTGCTGTTCACAGATTGGACTTCAATTCGACATGTTATTGTGAATGGTGCTGTTGCTCACAGATTGGTACTATTAGACATATTGTTGTGAATGTTGCTGCTGCTCACAGACTGGACTACTACTAGACATATTGTTGTGAATGGTGCTGCTGTTCACAGATTGGACTACTATTGGACATATAGTTGTGAATGGTGCTGCTGTCACAGATTGGACAACTATCGGACATATTGTTGTGAACGGTGTTTCTGCTCACAGATTGGACTACTATTAGACATATTGTTGTGAATGGTGCTGCTGTTCACAGATTGGCCTACTATTGAACATATTGTTGTGAATGGTGCTGCTACTCACAGATTAGCCTAGTATTGAACATATTGTTGTGAATGGTGCTGCTGTTCACAGATTGGACTACTATTGGACATATTGTTGTGAACGGTGTTTCTGCTCACAGATTGGACTACTATTAGACATATTGTTGTGAATGGTGCTGCTGTTCACAGATTGGCCTACTATTGAACATATTGTTGTGAATGGTGCTGCTCCTCACAGATTGGCCTAGTATTGAACATATTGTTGTGAATGGTGCTGCTGCTCACAGATTGGACTACTGTTGGACATATTGTTGTGAATGGTGCTGCTGTTCACAGATTGGACTACTATTGGACATATTGTTGTGAATGATGCTGCTGCTCACAGATTCGACTACTATTAGACATATTGTTGTGAATGGTGCTGCTGCTCACAGATTGGACTAAAATTGGACATATTGTTGTGAATGGTGCTGCTGCTCACAGCCTGGACTACTATTGGACATATTGTTGTGAATGGTGCTGTTGCTCACAGATTGGACTAAAATTGGACATATTGTTGTGAATGGTGCTGCTGCTCAAAGATTCGACTACTATTAGCCATATTGTTGTGAATGTTGCTGCTGTTCACAGATTGGACTACGATTGGACATATTGTTGTGACTGGTGCTGCTGTTCACAGAATTGGACTACTATTGGACAAATTGTTGTGAATGGTGCTGCTGCTCACAGATTGGACTACTATTGGAATATTGTTGTGAATGGTGCTGCTGTTCACAGATTGGACTTCTATTGGACATATTGTTGTGAATGGTGCTGTTGCTCACAGATTGGTACTATTAGACATATTGTTGTGAATGTTGCTGCTGTTCACAGATTGGACTACTATTAGACATATTGTTGTGAATGTTGCTGCTGCTCACAGATTCGACTTCTATTGGACATATTGTTGTGAATGGTGCTGTTGCTCACAGACTGGACTACTATTAGACATATTGTTGTGAATGGTGCTGCTTTCACAGATTGGACTACTATTGGACATATTGTTGTGAATGGTGCTGCTGTCACAGATTGGACAACTATCGCACATATTGTTGTGAATCGTGTTGCTGCTCACAGATTGGACTACTATTAGACATATTGTTGTGAATGGTGCTGCTGCTCACAGATTGGACAACTATTGGACATATTGTTGTGAATGGTGCTGCTATTCACAGATTGGACTACTGTTGGACATATTGTTGTGACTGGTGCTGCTGTTCACAGAATTGGACTACTATTGGACATATTGTTGTGAATGGTGCTGCTGTTCACAGATTGGACTTCTATTCGACATGTTGTTGTGAATGGTGCTGTTGCTCACAGATTGGTACTATTAGACATATTGTTGTGAATGTTGCTGCTGCTCACAGATTGGACTTCTATTGGACATATTGTTGTGAATGGTGCTGTTGCTCACAGACTGGACTACTATTAGACATATTGTTGTGAATGGTGCTGCTGTTCACAGATTGAACTACTATTGGACATATTGTTGTGAATGGTGCTGCTGTCACAGATTGGACAACTATCGGACATATTGTTGTGAACGGTGTTTCTGCTCACAGATTGGACAACTATTAGACATATTGTTGTGAATGGTGCTGCTGTTCACAGATTGGCCTACTATTGAACATATTGTTGCGAACGGTGTTTCTGCTCACAGATTGGCCTAGTATTGAACATATTGTTGTGAATGGTGCTGCTGCTCACAGATTGGACTACTATTGGACATATTGTTGTGAATGGTGCTGCTGTTCACAGATTGGACTACTATTGGACATATTGTTGTGAATGGTGCTGCCGCAGACTGGACTACCATTGGACATATTGTTGTGAATGGTGCTGTTGCTCACAGATTGGACTAATATTGGACATATTGTTGTGAATGATGCTGCTGCTCACAGATTCGACTACTATTAGACATATTGTTGTGAATGGTGCTGTTGCTCACAGATTGGACTAAAATTGGACATATTGTTGTGAATGATGCTGCTGTTCACAGATTGGACTACTATTGGACATATTGTTGTGAATGGTGCTGCTGCTCACAGCCTGGACTACTATTGGACATATTGTTGTGAATGTTGCTGCTGTTCACAGATTGGACTACGATTGGTCATATTGTTGTGACTGGTGCTGCTGTTCACAGAATTGGACGACTATTGGACATATTGTTGTGAATGGTGCTGCTGCTCACAGATTGGACTACTATTGGACATATTGTTGTGAATGGTGCTGCTGTTCACAGATTGGTACTATTAGACATATTGTTGTGAATGTTGCTGCTGTTCACAGATTGGACTACTATTAGACATATTGTTGTGAATGTTGCTGCTGCTCACAGATTGGACTTCTATTGGACATATTGTTGTGAATGGTGCTGTTGCTCACAGACTGGACTACTATTAGACATATTGTTGTGAATGGTGCTGCTTTCACAGATTGGACTACTATTGGACATATTGTTGTGAATGGTGCTGCTGTCACAGATTGGACAACTGTCGGACATATTGTTATGAATCGTGTTGCTGCTCACAGATTGGACTACTATTAGACATATTGTTGTGAATGGTGCTGCTGCTCACAGATTGGACAACTATTGGACATATTTTTGTGAAAGGTGCTGCTATTCACAGATTGGACTACTGTTGGACATATTGTTGTGACTGGTGCTGCTGTTCACAGAATTGGACTACTATTGGACATATTGTTGTGAATGGTGCTGCTGTTCACAGGTTGGACTACTATTGGACATATTGTTGTGAATGGTGCTGCTGTTCACAGATTGGACTTCAATTCGACATGTTGTTGTGAATGGTGCTGTTGCTCACAGATTGGTACTATTAGACATATTGTTGTGAATGTTGCTGCTGTTCACAGATTGGACTTCTATTGGACATATTGTTGTGAATGGTGCTGTTGCTCACAGACTGGACGACTATTAGACATATTGTTGTGAATGGTGCTGCTGTTCACAGATTGGACTACTATTAGACATATTGTTGTGAATGGTGCTGCTGTCACAGATTGGACAACTATCGGACATATTGTTGTGAACGGTGTTTCTGCTCACAGATTGGACTACTATTAGACATATTGTTGTGAATGGTGCTGCTGTTCACAGATTGGCCTACTATTGAACATATTGTTGTGAATGGTGCTGCTACTCACAGATTGGCCTAGTATTGAACATATTGTTGTGAATGGTGCTGCTGCTCACAGATTGGACTACTGTTGGACATATTGTTGTGAATGGTGCTGCTGTTCACAGATTGGACTACTATTGGACATATTGTTGTGAATGATGCTGCTGCTCACAGATTCGACTACTATTAGACATATTGTTGTGAATGGTGCTGCTGCTCACAGATTGGACTAAAATTGGACATATTGTTGTGAATGGTGCTGCTGCTCACAGCCTGGACTACTATTGGACATATTGTTGTGAATGGTGCTGTTGATCACAGATTGGACTAAAATTGGACATATTGTTGTGAATGATGCTGCTGCTCAAAGATTCGACTACTATTAGCCATATTGTTGTGAATGTTGCTGCTGTTCACAGATTGGACTACGATTGGACATATTGTTGTGACTGGTGCTGCTGTTCACAGAATTGGACTACTATTGGACAAATTGTTGTGAATGGTGCTGCTGCTCACAGATTAGACGACTATTGGACATATTGTTGTGAATGGTGCTGCTGTTCACAGATTGGACTTCTATTGGACATATTGTTGTGAATGGTGCTGTTGCTCACAGATTGGTACTATTAGACATATTGTTGTGAATGTTGCTGCTGTTCACAGATTGGACTGCTATTAGACATATTGTTGTGAATGTTGCTGCTGCTCACAGATTGGACTTCTATTGGACATATTGTTGTGAATGGTGCTGTTGCTCACAGACTGGACTACTATTAGACATATTGTTGTGAATGGTGCTGCTTTCACAGATTGGACTACTATTGGACATATTGTTGTGAATGGTGCTGCTGTCACAGATTGGACAACTATCGCACATATTGTTGTGAATCGTGTTGCTGCTCACAGATTGGACTACTATTAGACATATTGTTGTGAATGGTGCTGCTGCTCACAGATTGGACAACTATTGGACATATTGTTGTGAATGGTGCTGCTATTCACAGATTGGACTACTGTTGGACATATTGTTGTGACTGGTGCTGCTGTTCACAGAATTGGACTACTATTGGACATATTGTTGTGAATGGTGCTGCTGTTCACAGATTGGACTACTATTGGACATATTGTTGTGAATGGTGCTGCTGTTCACAGATTGGACTTCAATTCGACATGTTGTTGTGAATGGTGCTGTTGCTCACAGATTGGTACTATTAGACATATTGTTGTGAATGTTGCTGCTGCTCACAGATTGGACTTCTATTGGACATATTGTTGTGAATGGTGCTGTTGCTCACAGACTGGACTACTATTAGACATATTGTTGTGAATGGTGCTGCTGTTCACAGATTGGACTACTATTGGACATATTGTTGTGAATGGTGCTGCTGTCACAGATTGGATAACTATCGGACATATTGTTGTGAACGGTGTTTCTGCTCACAGATTGGACTACTATTAGACATATTGTTGTGAATGGTGCTGCTGTTCACAGATTGGCCAACTATTGAACATATTGTTGTGAATGGTGCTGCTACTCACAGATTGGCCTAGTATTGAACATATTGTTGTGAATGGTGCTGCTGCTCACAGATTGGACTACTATTGGACATATTGTTGTGAATGGTGCTGCTATTCACAGATTGGACTACTATTGGACATATTGTTGTGAATGGTGCTACTGCTCACAGACTGGACTACCATTGGACATATTGTTGTGAATGGTGCTGTTGCTCACAGATTGGTCTAATATTGGACATATTGTTGTGAATGATGCTGCTGCTCACAGATTCGACTACTATTAGACATATTGTTGTGAATGGTGCTGCTGTTCACAGATTGGACTACTATTGGACATATTGTTGAGGCTGGTGCTGCTGTTCACAGAATTGGACTACCATTGGACATATTGTTGTGAATGGTGCTGTTGCTCACAGACTGGACTACGATGAGACATATTGTTGTGAATGGTGCAGCTTTCACAGATTGGACGACTATTGCACATATTGCTGTGAATGGTGCTGCTGTCACAGATTGGACAACTGTCGGACATATTGTTATGAATCGTGTTGCTGCTCACAGATTGGACTACGATTAGACATATTGTTGTGAATAGTGTTGCTGCTCACAGATTGGACTACTATTGGACATTTTGTTGTGAATGGTGCTGCTGCTCACAGATTGGACTACCATTGGACATATTGTTGTGAATGGTGCTGCTGCTCACAGATTGAACTACTATTCGACATATTGTTGTGAATGTTGCTGCTGCTCACAAATTGGACTACTATTAGACATATTGTTGTGAATGTTGCTGCTGTTCACAGATTGGACAACCATTAGACATAATGTTGTGAATGGTGTTGCTGCTCACAGATAGGCCTACTATTGAACATATTGTTGTGAATGGTGCTGCTGCTCACAGATTGGACTACTATTGAACATATTGTTGTGAATGGTGCTGCTGCTCACAGATTGGACGACCATTGGACATATTGTTGTGAATGGTGCTTATTGTTCACAGATTGGACGACTATTGGACATATTGTTGTGAATGGTGCTGCTGCTCACAGATTGGACTACTATTGGACATGTTGTTGTGAATGGTGCTGCTGTTCACAGATTGGACTACTATTAGACATATTGTTGTGAATGGTGCTGCTGTTCACAGATTGGACTACTATTGGACATATTGTTGTGAATGGTGCTTCTGTTCACAGATTGGACTAATATTGGACATATTGTTGTGAATCGTGCTGCTGTTCACAGATTGGACTCCTATTAGACATATTGTTGTGAATGGTGCTGCTGTTCACAGATTGGACTACTATTGGACATATTGTTGTGAATGGTGCTGCTGTTCACAGATTGGACTACTATTAGACATATTGTTGTGAATGGTGGTGCTGTTCACAGATTGGACTACTATTGGACATATTGTTGTGAATGGTGCTGCTGTTCACAGATTGGACTAATATTAGACATATTGTTGTGAATGGTTCTGATGCTCACAGATTGGACTACTATTGGGCATATTGTTGTGAATGGTGCTGCTGTTCACAGATTGGACTACTATTGGACATATTGTTGTGAATGGTGCTGCTGATCACAGATTGGTCTATTTTGGACATATTGTTGTGAATGGTGCTGCTGCTCACAGACTGGACTACCATTGGACATATTGTTGTGAATGGTGCTGTTGCTCACAGATTGGACTAATATTGGACATATTGTTGTGAATGATGCTGCTGCTCACAGATTCGACTACTATTAGACATATTGTTGTGAATGGTGCTGCTACTCACAATTGGCCTAGTATTGAACATATTGTTGTGAATGGTGCTGCTGCTCACAGATTGGACTACTATTGAACATATTGTTGTGAATGGTGCTGCTGCTCACAGATTGGACTACTATTGGACATATTGTTGTGAATGGTGCTGCTGTTCACAGATTGGACTACTATTGGACATATTGTTGTGAATGGTGCTGCTGCTCACAGACTGGACTACCATTGGACATATTGTTGTGAATGGTGCTGTTGCTCACAGATTGGACTAATATTGGACATATTGTTGTGAATGATGCTGCTGCTCACAGATTCGACTACTATTAGACATATTGTTGTGAATGGTGCTGCTGTTCACAGATTGGACTACTATTGGACATATTGTTGAGGCTGGTGCTGCTGTTCACAGAATTGGACTACTATTGGACATATTGTTGTGAATGGTGCTGTTGCTCACAGACTGGACTACTATTAGACATATTGTTGTGAATGGTGCTGCTTTCACAGATTGGACGACTATTGGACATATTGTTGTGAATGGTGCTGCTGTCACAGATTGGACAACTGTCGGACATATTGTTATGAATCGTGTTGCTGCTCACAGATTGGACTACTATTAGACATATAGTTGTGAATGGTGCTGCTGCTCACAGATTGGACTACTATTGGACATATTGTTGTGAATGGTGCTGCTGTTCACAGAATTGGACTACTATTGGACATATTGTTGCGAATGGTGCTGCTGCTCAAAGATTGGACTACTATTGGACATATTGTTGTGAATGGTGCTGCTGTTCACAGATTGGACTTCTATTGGACATATTGTTGTGAATGGTGCTGTAGCTCACAGATTGGTACTATTAGACATATTTTTGTGAATGTTGCTGCTGCTCACAGATTGGACTTCTATTGGACATATTGTTGTGAAGGGTGCTGTTGCTCACAGATTGGACTAAAATTGGACATATTGTTGTGAATGATGCTGCTGCTCACAGATTCGACTACTATTAGACATATTGTTGTGAATGTTGCTGCTGTTCACAGATTGGACTACGATTGGACATATTGTTGTGACTGGTGCTGCTGTTCACAGAATTGGACTACTATTGGACATATTGTTGTGAATGGTGCTGCTGCTCACAGATTGGACTACTATTGGACATATTGTTGTGAATGGTGCTGCTGTTCACAGATTCGACTTCTATTGGACATATTGTTGTGAATGGTGCTGTTGCTCACAGATTGGTACTATTAGACATATTGTTGTGAATGTTGCTGCTGTTCACAGATTGGACTACTATTAGACATATTGTTGTGAATGTTGCTGCTGCTCACAGATTGGACTTCTATTGGACATATTGTTGTGAATGGTGCTGTTGCTCACAGACTGGACTACTATTAGACATATTGTTGTGAATGGTGCTGCTTTCACAGATTGGACTACTATTAGACATATTGTTGTGAATGTTGCTGCTGTTCACAGATTGGACAACCATTAGACATAATGTTGTGAATGGTGTTGCTGCTCACAGATAGGCCTACTATTGAACATATTGTTGTGAATGGTGCTGCTGCTCACAGATTGGACTACTATTGAACATATTGTTGTGAATGGTGCTGCTGCTCACAGATTGGACGACCATTGGACATATTGTTGTGAATGGTGCTTATTGTTCACAGATTGGACGACTATTGGACATATTGTTGTGAATGGTGCTGCTGCTCACAGATTGGACTACTATTGGACATGTTGTTGTGAATGGTGCTGCTGTTCACAGATTGGACTACTATTAGACATATTGTTGTGAATGGTGCTGCTGTTCACAGATTGGACTACTATTGGACATATTGTTGTGAATGGTGCTTCTGTTCACAGATTGGACTAATATTGGACATATTGTTGTGAATCGTGCTGCTGTTCACAGATTGGACTCCTATTAGACATATTGTTGTGAATAGTGCTGCTGTTCACAGATTGGACTACTATTGGACATATTGTTGTGAATGGTGCTGCTGTTCACAGATTGGACTACTATTAGACATATTGTTGTGAATGGAGGTGCTGTTCACAGATTGGACTACTATTGGACATATTGTTGTGAATGGTGCTGCTGTTCACAGATTGGACTAATATTAGACATATTGTTGTGAATGGTTCTGATGCTCACAGATTGGACTACTATTGGACATATTGTTGTGAATGGTGCTGCTGTTCACAGATTGGACTACTATTGGACATATTGTTGTGAATGGTGCTGCTGATCACAGATTGGACTACTATTGGACATATTGTTGTGAATGGTGCTGCTGCTCACAGACTGGACTACCATTGGACATATTGTTGTGAATGGTGCTGTTGCTCACAGATTGGACTAATATTGGACATATTGTTGTGAATGATGCTGCTGCTCACAGATTCGACTACTATTAGACATATTGTTGTGAATGGTGCTGCTACTCACAGATTGGCCTAGTATTGAACATATTGTTGTGAATGGTGCTGCTGCTCACAGATTGGACTACTATTGAACATATTGTTGTGAATGGTGCTGCTGCTCACAGATTGAACTACTATTGGACATATTGTTGTGAATGGTGCTGCTGTTCACAGATTGGACTACTATTGGACATATTGTTGTGAATGGTGCTGCTGCTCACAGACTGGACTACCATTGGACATATTGTTGTGAATGGTGCTGTTGCTCACAGATTGGACTAATATTGGACATATTGTTGTGAATGATGCTGCTGCTCACAGATTCGACTACTATTAGACATATTGTTGTGAATGGTGCTGCTGTTCACAGATTGGACTACTATTGGACATATTGTTGAGGCTGGTGCTGCTGTTCACAGAATTGGACTACTATTGGACATATTGTTGTGAATGGTGCTGTTGCTCACAGACTGGACTACTATTAGACATATTGTTGTGAATGGTGCTGCTTTCACAGATTGGACGACTATTGCACATATTGTTGTGAATGGTGCTGCTGTCACAGATTGGACAACTGTCGGACATATTGTTATGAATCGTGTTGCTGCTCACAGATTGGACTACTATTAGACATATAGTTGTGAATGGTGCTGCTGCTCACAGATTGGACAACTATTGGACATATTGTTGTGAATGGTGCTGCTGTTCACAGATTGGACTACTATTGGACATATTGATGTGAATGGTGCTGCTGTTCACAGAATTGGACTACAATTGGACATATTGTTGTGAATGGTGCTGCTGCTCAAAGATTGGACTACTATTGGACATATTGTTGTGAATGGTGCTGCTGTTCACAGATTGGACTTCTATTGGACATATTGTTGTGAATGGTGCTGTAGCTCACAGATTGGTACTATTAGACATATTTTTGTGAATGTTGCTGCTGCTCACAGATTGGACTTCTATTCGACATATTGTTGTGAAGGGTGCTGTTGCTCACAGATTGGACTAAAATTGGACATATTGTTGTGAATGATGCTGCTGCTCACAGATTCGACTACTATTAGACATATTGTTGTGAATGTTGCTGCTGTTCACAGATTGGACTACGATTGGACATATTGTTGTGACTGGTGCTGCTGTTCACAGAATTGGACTACTATTGGACATATTGTTGTGAATGGTGCTGCTGCTCACAGATTGGACTACTATTGGACATATTGTTGTGAATGGTGCTGCTGTTCACAGATTGGACTTCTATTGGACATATTGTTGTGAATGGTGCTGTTGCTCACAGATTGGACTACTATTGGACATATTGTTGTGAATGGTGCTGCTGTCACAGATTGGACAACTATCGCACATATTGTTGTGAATCGTGTTGCTGCTCACAGATTGGACTACTATTAGACATATTGTTGTGAATGGTGCTGCTGCTCACAGATTGGACAACTATTGGACATATTGTTGTGAATGGTGCTGCTATTCACAGATTGGACTACTGTTGGACATATTGTTGTGACTGGTGCTGCTGTTCACAGAATTGGACTACTATTGGACATATTGTTGTGAATGGTGCTGCTGTTCATAGATTGGACTAATATTGGACATATTGTTGTGAATGGTGCTGCTGTTCACAGATTGGACTTCAATTCGACATGTTATTGTGAATGGTGCTGTTGCTCACAGATTGGTACTATTAGACATATTGTTGTGAATGTTGCTGCTGCTCACAGACTGGACTACTACTAGACATATTGTTGTGAATGGTGCTGCTGTTCACAGATTGGACTACTATTGGACATATAGTTGTGAATGGTGCTGCTGTCACAGATTGGACAACTATCGGACATATTGTTGTGAACGGTGTTTCTGCTCACAGATTGGACTACTATTAGACATATTGTTGTGAATGGTGCTGCTGTTCACAGATTGGCCTACTATTGAACATATTGTTGTGAATGGTGCTGCTACTCACAGATTAGCCTAGTATTGAACATATTGTTGTGAATGGTGCTGCTGCTCACAGATTGGACTACTATTGGACATATTGTTGTGAATGGTGCTGCTGTTCACAGATTGGACTACTATTGGACATATTGTTGTGAATGGTGCTGCTGCTCACAGACTGGACTACCATTGGACATATTGTTGTGAATGGTGCTGTTGCTCACAGATTGGACTAATATTGGACATATTCTTGTGAATGATGCTGCTGCTCACAGATTCGACTGCTATTAGACATATTGTTGTGAATGGTGCTGCTGTTTACAGATTGGACTACTATTGGACATATTGTTGAGGCTGGTGCTGCTGTTCACAGAATTGGACTACTATTGGACATATTGTTGTGAATGGTGCTGTTGCTCACAGACTGGACTACTATTAGACATATTGTTGTGAATGGTGCAGCTTTCACAGATTGGACGACTATTGCACATATTGTTGTGAATGGTGCTGCTGTCACAGATTGGACTACTATTAGACATATAGTTGTGAATGGTGCTGCTGCTCACAGATTGGACAACTATTGGACATATTGTTGTGAATGGTGCAGCTGTTCACAGATTGGACTACTATTGGACATATTGTTGTGAATGGTGCTGCTGCTCACAGATTGGATTACTATTGGACATATTGTTGTGAATGGTGCTGTTGCTCACAGATTGGTACTATTAGACATATTGTTGTGAATGTTGCTGCTGCTCACAGATTGGACTTCTATTGGACATATTGTTGTGAATGGTGCTGTTGCTCACAAACTGGGCTACGATTAGACATATTGTTGTGAATAGTGTTGCTGCTCACAGATTAGACTACTATTGGACATATTGTTGTGAATGGTGCTGCTGCTCACAGATTGGACAACCTTTGGACATATTGTTGTGAATGGTGCTGCTGCTCACAGATTGGACTACTATTAGACATATTGTTGTGAATGTTGCTGCTGCTCACAGATTGGACTACTATTAGACATATTGTTGTGAATGTTGCTGCTGTTCACAGATTGGACAACTATTAGACATAATGTTGTGAATGGTGTTGCTGCTCACAGATTGGCATACTATTGAACATATTGTTGTGAATGGTGCTGCTGCTCACAGATTGGACTACTATTGAACATATTGTTGTGAATGGTGCTGCTGCTCACATATTGGACTACTATTGGACATATTGTTGTGAATGGTGCTGCTGTTCACAGATTGGACTTCTATTGGACATATTGTTGTGAATGGTGCTGTTGCTCACAGATTGGTACTATTAGACATATTGTTGTGAATGTTGCTGCTGTTCACAGATTGGACTACTATTAGACATATTGTTGTGAATGTTGCTGCTGCTCACAGATTGGACTTCTATTGGACATATTGTTGTGAATGGTGCTGTTGCTCACAGACTGGACTACTATTAGACATATTGTTGTGAATGGTGCTGCTTTCACAGATTGGACTACTATTGGACATATTGTTGTGAATGGTGCTGCTGTCACAGATTGGACAACTATCGCACATATTGTTGTGAATCGTGTTGCTGCTCACAGATTGGACTACTATTAGACATATTGTTGTGAATGGTGCTGCTGCTCACAGATTGGACAACTATTGGACATATTGTTGTGAATGGTGCTGCTATTCACAGATTGGACTACTGTTGGACATATTGTTGTGACTGGTGCTGCTGTTCACAGAATTGGACTACTATTGGACATATTGTTGTGAATGGTGCTGCTGTTCACAGATTGGACTACTATTGGACATATTGTTGTGAATGGTGCTGCTGTTCACAGATTGGACTTCAATTCGACATGTTGTTGTGAATGGTGCTGTTGCTCACAGTTTGGTACTATTAGACATATTGTTGTGAATGTTGCTGCTGCTCACAGATTGGACTTCTATTGGACATATTGTTGTGAATGGTGCTGTTGCACACAGACTGGACTACTACTAGACATATTGTTGTGAATGGTGCTGCTGTTCACAGATTGGACTACTATTGGACATATTGTTGTGAATGGTGCTGCTGTCACAGATTGGACAACTATCGGACATATTGTTGTGAACGGTGTTTCTGCTCACAGATTGGACTACTATTAGACATATTGTTGTGAATGGTGCTGCTGTTCACAGATTGGCCTACTATTGAACATATTGTTGTGAATGGTGCTGCTACTCACAGATTAGCCTAGTATTGAACATATTGTTGTGAATGGTGCTGCTGCTCACAGATTGGACTACGATTGGACATATTGTTGTGAATGGTGCTGCTGTTCACAGATTGGACTACTATTGGACATATTGTTGTGAATGGTGCTGCTGCTCACAGACTGGACTACCATTGGACATATTGTTGTGAATGGTGCTGTTGCTCACAGATTGGACTAATATTGGACATATTCTTGTGAATGATGCTGCTGCTCACAGATTCGACTACTATTAGACATATTGATGTGAATGGTGCTGCTGTTCACAGATTGGACTACTATTGGACATATTGTTGAGGCTGGTGCTGCTGTTCACAGAATTGGACTACTATTGGACATATTGTTGTGAATGGTGCTGTTGCTCACAGACTGGACTACTATTAGACATATTGTTGTGAATGGTGCAGGTTTCACAGATTGGACGACTATTGCACATATTGTTGTGAATGGTGCTACTGTCACAGATTGGACAACTGTCGGACATATTGTTATGAATCGTGTTGCTGCTCACAGATTGGACTACTATTAGACATATAGTTGTGAATGGTGCTGCTGCTCACAGATTGGACAACTATTGGACATATTGTTGTGTATGGTGCTGCTGTTCACAGATTGGACTACTATTGGACATATTGTTGTGAATGGTGCTGCTGTTCACAGAATTGGACTACTATTGGACATATTGTTGTGAATGGTGCTGCTGCTCACAGATTGGACTACTATTGGACATATTGTTGTGAATGGTGCTGCTGTTCACAGATTGGACTTCTATTGGACATATTGTTGTGAATGGTGCTGTTGCTCACAGATTGGTATTATTAGACATATTGTTGTGAATGTTGCTCCTGCTCACAGATTGGACTTCTATTGGACATATTGTTGTGACTGGTGCTGTTGCTCACAAACTGGGCTACGATTAGACATATTGTTGTGAATAGTGTTGCTGCTCACAGATTAGACTACTATTGGACATATTGTTGTGAATGGTGCTGCTGCTCACAGATTGGACAACCTTTGGACATATTGTTGTGAATGGTGCTGCTGCTCACAGATTGGACTACTATTAGACATATTGTTGTGAATGTTGCTGCTGCTCACAGATTGGACTACTATTAGACATATTGTTGTGAATGTTGCTGCTGTTCACAGATTGGACAACTATTAGACATAATGTTGTGAATGGTGTTGCTGTTCACAGATTGGACTACTATTGGACATATTGTTGTGAATGGTGCTGCTGTCACAGACTGGACTACTATTAGACATATTGTTGTGAATGGTGTTTCTGCTCACAGATTGGACTACTATTAGACATATTGTTGTGAATGGTGCTGCTGTTCACAGATTGGCCTACTATTGAACATATTGTTGTGAATGGTGCTGCTACTCACAGATTAGCCTAGTATTGAACATATTGTTGTGAATGGTGCTGCTGCTCACAGATTGGACTACTATTGGACATATTGTTGTGAATGGTGCTGCTGTTCACAGATTGGACTACTATTGGACATATTGTTGTGAATGGTGCTTCTGCTCACAGACTGGACTACCATTGGACATATTGTTGTGAATGGTGCTGTTGCTCACAGATTGGACTAATATTGGACATATTCTTGTGAATGATGCTGCTGCTCACAGATTCGACTACTATTAGACATATTGTTGTGAATGGTGCTGCTGTTCACAGATTGGACTACTATTGGACATATTGTTGAGGCTGGTGCTGCTGTTCACAGAATTGGACTACTATTGGACATATTGTTGTGAATGGTGCTGTTGCTCACAGACTGGACTACTATTGGACATATTGTTGAGGCTGGTGCTGCTGTTCACAGAATTGGACTACTATTGGACATATTGTTGTGAATGGTGCTGCTGTTCACAGATTGGACTACTATTGGACATATTGTTGAGGCTGGTGCTGCTGTTCACAGAATTGGACTACTATTAGACATATTGTTGTGAATGGTGCAGCTTTCACAGATTGGACGACTATTGCACATATTGTTGTGAATGGTGCTGCTGTCACAGATTGGACAACTGTCGGACATATTGTTATGAATCGTGTTGCTGCTCACAGATTGGACTACTATTAGACATATAGTTGCGAATGGTGCTGCTGCTCACAGATTGGACAACTATTGGACATATTGTTGTGAATGGTGCTGCTGTTCACAGATTGGACTACCATTGGACATATTGTTGTGAATGGTGCTGCTGTTCACAGAATTGGACTACTATTGGACATATTGTTGTGAATGGTGCTGCTGCTCACAGATTGGACTGCTATTGGACATATTGTTGTGAATGGTGCTGCTGTTCACAGATTGGACTTCTATTGGACATATTGTTGTGAATGGTGCTGTTGCTCACAGATTGGTACTTTTGACATATTGTTGTGAATGTTGCTGCTGCTCACAGATTGGACTTCTATTGGACATATTGTTGTGAATGGTGCTGTTGCTCACAAACTGGGCTACGATTAGACATATTGTTGTGAATAGTGTTGCTGCTCACAGATTAGACTACTATTGGACATATTGTTGTGAATGGTGCTGCTGCTCACAGATTGGACTACCTTTGGACATATTGTTGTGAATGGTGCTGCTGCTCACAGATTGGACTACTGTTAGACATATTGTTGTGAATGTTGCTGCTGCTCACAGATTGGACTACTATTAGACATATTGTTGTGAATGTTGCTGCTGTTCACAGATTGGACAACTATTAGACATAATGTTGTGAATGGTGTTGCTGCTCACAGATAGGCCTACTATTGAACATATTGTTGTGAATGGTGCTGCTGCTCACAGATTGGACTACTATTGAACATATTGTTGTGAATGGTGCTGCTGCTCACAGATTGGACGACTATTGGACATATTGTTGTGAATGGTGCTTATTGTTCACAGATTGGACGACTATTGGACATATTGTTGTGAATGGTGCTGTTGCTCACAGATTGGACTACTATTGGACATGTTGTTGTGAATGGTGCTGCTGTTCACAGATTGGACTACTATTAGACATATTGTTGTGAATGGTGCTGCTGTTCACAGATTGGACTACTATTGGACATATTGTTGTGAATGGTGCTGCTGTTCACAGATTGGACTAATATTGGACATATTGTTGTGAATGGTGCTGCTGTTCACAGGTTGGACTACTATTGGACATATTGTTGTGAATGGTGCTGCTGTTCACAGATTGGACTACTATTGGACATATTGTTGTGAATGGTTCTGATGCTCACAGATTGGACTACTATTGGACACATTGTTGTGAATGGTGCTGCTGTTCAGAGATTGGACTAATATTGGACATATTGTTGTGAATCGTGCTGCTGTTCACAGATTGGACTCCTATTAGACATATTGTTGTGAATGGTGCTGCTGTTCACAGATTGGACGACTATTGGACATATTGTTGTGAATGGTGCTGCTGTTCACAGATTGGACTACTATTAGACATATTGTTGTGAATGGTGGTGCTGTTCACAGATTGGACTAATATTAGACATATTGTTGTGAATGGTTATGATGCTCACAGATTGGACTACTATTGGACATATTGTTGTGAATGGTGCTGCTGTTCACAGATTGGACTAATATTAGACATATTGTTGTGAATGGTTATGATGCTCACAGATTGGACTACTATTGGACATATTGTTGTGAATGGTGCTGCTGTTCACAGATTGGACTAATATTAGACATATTGTTGTGAATGGTTATGATGCTCACAGATTGGACTACTATTGGACATATTGTTGTGAATTGTGCTGCTGCTCACAGACTGGACTATCATTGGACATATTGTTGTGAATGGTGCTGTTGCTCACAGATTGGACTAATATTGGACATATTGTTGTGAATGATGCTGCTGCTCACAGATTCGACTACTATTAGACATATTGTTGTGAATGGTGCTGCTACTCACAGATTGGCCTAGTATTGAACATATTGTTGTGAATGGTGCAGCTGCTCACAGATTGGACTACTATTGAACATATTGTTGTGAATGGTGCTGCTGCTCACAGATTGGACTACTATTGGACATATTGTTGTGAATGGTGCTGCTGTTCACAGATTGGACTACTATTGGACATATTGTTGTGAATGGTGCTGCTGCTCACAGACTGGACTACCATTGGACATATTGTTGTGAATGGTGCTGTTGCTCACAGATTGGACTAATATTGGACATATTGTTGTGAATGATGCTGCTGCTCACAGATTCGACTACTATTAGACATATTGTTGTGAATGGTGCTGCTGTTCACAGATTGGACTACTATTGGACATATTGTTGAGGCTGGTGCTGCTGTTCACAGAATTGGACTACTATTGGACATATTGTTGTGAATGGTGCTGTTGCTCACAGACTGGACTACTATTAGACATATTGTTGTGAATGGTGCTGCTTTCACAGATTGGACGACTATTGCACATATTGTTGTGAATGGTGCTGCTGTCACAGATTGGACTACTATTGGACATATTGTTGTGAATGGTGTTGCTGTTCACAGAATTGGACTACTATTGGACATATTGTTGTGAATGGTGCTGCTGCTCACAGATTGGACTACTATTGGACATATTGTTGTGAATGGTGCTGCTGTTCACAGATTGGACTTCTATTGGACATATTGTTGTGAATGGTGCTGTTGCTCACAGATTGGTACTATTAGACATATTGTTGTGAATGTTGCTGCTGCTCACAGATTGGACTTCTATTGGACATATTGTTGTGAATGGTGCTGTTGCTCACAGATTGGACTAAAATTGGACATATTGTTGTGAATGATGCTGTTGCTCACAGATTCGACTACTATTAGACATATTGTTGTGAATGTTGCTGCTGTTCACAGATTGGACTACGATTGGACATATTGTTGTGACTGGTGCTGCTGTTCACAGAATTGGACTACCATTGGACATATTGTTGTGAATGGTGCTGCTGCTCACAGATTGGACTACTATTGGACATATTGTTGTGAATGGTGCTGCTGTTCACAGATTGGACTTCTATTGGACATATTGTTGTGAATGGTGCTGTTGCTCACAGATTGGTACTATTAGACATATTGTTGTGAATGTTGCTGCTGTTCACAGATTGGACTACTATTAGACATATTGTTGTGAATGTTGCTGCTGCTCACAGATTGGACTTCTATTGGACATATTGTTGTGAATGGTGCTGTTGCTCACAGACTGGACTACTATTAGACATATTGTTGTGAATGGTGCTGCTTTCACAGATTGGACTACTATTGGACATATTGTTGTGAATGGTGCTGCTGTCACAGATTGGACAACTATCGCACATATTGTTGTGAATCGTGTTGCTGCTCACAGATTGGACTACTATTAGACATATTGTTGTGAATGGTGCTGCTGCTCACAGATTGGACAACTATTGGACATATTGTTGTGAATGGTGCTGCTATTCACAGATTGGACTACTGTTGGACATATTGTTGTGACTGGTGCTGCTGTTCACAGAATTGGACTACTATTGGACATATTGTTGTGAATGGTGCTGCTGTTCACAGATTGGACTACTATTGGACATATTGTTGTGAATGGTGCTGCTGTTCACAGATTGGACTTCAATTCGACATGTTGTTGTGAATGGTGCTGTTGCTCACAGATTGGTACTATTAGACATATTGTTGTGAATGTTGCTGCTGCTCACAGATTGGACTTCTATTGGACATATTGTTGTGAATGGTGCTGTTGCTCACAGACTGGACTACTACTAGACATATTGTTGTGAATGGTGCTGCTGTTCACAGATTGGACTACTATTGGACATATTGTTGTGAATGGTGCTGCTGTCACAGATTGGACAACTATCGGACATATTGTTGTGAACGGTGTTTCTGCTCACAGATTGGACTACTATTAGACATATTGTTGTGAATGTTGCTGCTGTTCACAGATTGGCCTACTATTGAACATATTGTTGTGAATGGTGCTGCTACTCACAGATTGGCCTAGTATTGGACATATTGTTGTGAATGGTGCTGTTGCTCACAGATTGGACTAATATTGGACATATTCTTGTGAATGATGCTGCTGCTCACAGATTCGACTACTATTGGACATATTGTTGAGGCTGGTGCTGCTGTTCACAGAATTGGACTACTATTGGACATATTGTTGTGAATGGTGCTGTTGCTCACAGACTGGACTACTATTAGACATATTGTTGTGAATGGTGCAGCTTTCACAGATTGGACGACTATTGCACATATTGTTGTGAATGGTGCTGCTGTCACAGATTGGACAACTGTCGGACATATTGTTATGAATCGTGTTGCTGCTCACAGATTGGACTACTATTAGACATATAGTTGTGAATGGTGCTGCTGCTCACAGATTGGACAACTATTGGACATATTGTTGTGAATGGTGCTGCTTTTCACAGATTGGACTACTATTGGACATATTGTTGTGAATGGTGCTGCTGTTCACAGAATTGGACTACTATTGGACATATTGTTGTGAATGGTGCTGCTGCTCACAGATTGGACTACTATTGGACATATTGATGTGAATGGTGCTGCTGTTCACAGATTGGACTTCTATTGGACATATTGTTGTGAATGGTGCTGTTGCTCACAGATTGGTACTATTAGACATATTGTTGTGAATGTTGCTGCTGCTCACAGATTGGACTTCGATTGGACATATTGTTGTGAATGGTGCTGTTGCTCACAAACTGGGCTACGATTAGACATATTGTTGTGAATGTTGCTGCTGTTCACAATTTGGACAACTATTAGACATAATGTTGTGAATGGTGTTGCTGCTCACAGATTGGCCTACTATTGAACATATTGTTGTGAATGGTGCTGCTGCTCACAGATTGGACTACTATTGAACATATTGTTGTGAATGGTGCTGCTGCTCACAGATTGGACGACTATTGGACATATTGTTGTGAATGGTGCTTATTTTTCACAGATTGGACGACTATTGGACATATTGTTGTGAATGGTGCTGCTGCTCACAGATTGGACTACTATTGGACATGTTGTTGTGAATGGTGCTGCTGTTCACAGATTGGACTACTATAAGACATATTGTTGTGAATGGTGCTGCTGTTCACAGATTGGACTACTATTGGAAATATTGTTGTGAATGGTGCTGCTGTTCACAGATTGGACTTCTATTGGACATATTGTTGTGAATGGTGCTGTTGCTCACAGACTGGACTACTACTAGACATATTGTTGTGAATGGTGCTGCTGTTCACAGATTGGACTACTATTGGACATATTGTTGTGAATGGTGCTGCTGTCACAGATTGGACAACTATCGGACATATTGTTGTGAACGGTGTTTCTGCTCACAGATTGGACTACTATTAGACATATTGTTGTGAATGGTGCTGCTGTTCACAGATTGGCCTACTATTGAACATATTGTTGTGAATGGTGCTGCTACTCACAGATTGGCCTAGTATTGGACATATTGTTGTGAATGGTGCTGTTGCTCACAGATTGGACTAATATTGGACATATTCTTGTGAATGATGCTGCTGCTCACAGATTCGACTACTATTGGACATATTGTTGAGGCTGGTGCTGCTGTTCACAGAATTGGACTACTATTGGACATATTGTTGTGAATGGTGCTGTTGCTCACAGACTGGACTACTATTAGACATATTGTTGTGAATGGTGCAGCTTTCACAGATTGGACGACTATTGCACATATTGTTGTGAATGGTGCTGCTGTCACAGATTGGACAACTGTCGGACATATTGTTATGAATCGTGTTGCTGCTCACAGATTGGACTACTATTAGACATATAGTTGTGAATGGTGCTGCTGCTCACAGATTGGACAACTATTGGACATATTGTTGTGAATGGTGCTGCTGTTCACAGATTGGACTACTATTGGACATATTGTTGTGAATGGTGCTGCTGTTCACAGAATTGGACTACTATTGGACATATTGTTGTGAATGGTGCTGCTGCTCACAGATTGGACTACTATTGGACATATTGATGTGAATGGTGCTGCTGTTCACAGATTGGACTTCTATTGGACATATTGTTGTGAATGGTGCTGTTGCTCACAGATTGGTACTATTAGACATATTGTTGTGAATGTTGCTGCTGCTCACAGATTGGACTTCGATTGGACATATTGTTGTGAATGGTGCTGTTGCTCACAAACTGGGCTACGATTAGACATATTGTTGTGAATGTTGCTGCTGTTCACAATTTGGACAACTATTAGACATAATGTTGTGAATGGTGTTGCTGCTCACAGATTGGCCTACTATTGAACATATTGTTGTGAATGGTGCTGCTGCTCACAGATTGGACTACTATTGAACATATTGTTGTGAATGGTGCTGCTGCTCACAGATTGGACGACTATTGGACATATTGTTGTGAATGGTGCTTATTTTTCACAGATTGGACGACTATTGGACATATTGTTGTGAATGGTGCTGCTGCTCACAGATTGGACTACTATTGGACATGTTGTTGTGAATGGTGCTGCTGTTCACAGATTGGACTACTATAAGACATATTGTTGTGAATGGTGCTGCTGTTCACAGATTGGACTACTATTGGAAATATTGTTGTGAATGGTGCTGCTGTTCACAGATTGGACTAATATTGGACATATTGTTGTGAATGGTGCTGCTGTTCACAGGTTGGACTACTATTGGACATATTGTTGTGAATGGTGCTGCTGTTCACAGATTGGACTACTATTGGACATATTGTTGTGAATGGTTCTGATGCTCACAGATTGGACTACTATTGGACATATTGTTTTGAATGGTGCTGCTGTTCAGAGATTGGACTACGATTGGACATATTGTTGTGAATCGTGCTGCTGTTCACAGATTGGACTCCTATTAGACATATTGTTGTGAATGGTGCTGCTGTTCACAGATTGGACTACTATTGGACATGTTGTTGTGAATGGTGCTGCTGTTCACAGATTGGACTACTATTAGACATATCGTTGTGAATGGTGCTGCTGTTCACAGATTGGACTACTATTGGACATATTGTTGTGAATGGTGCTGCTGTTCACAGATTGGACTAATATTGGACATATTGTTGTGAATGGTGCTGCTGTTCACAGGTTGGACTACTATTGGACATGTTGTGAATGGTGCTGCTGTTCACAGATTGGACTACTATTGGACATATTGTTGTGAATGGTTCTGATGCTCACAGATTGGACTACTATTGAACACATTGTTGTGAATGGTGCTGCTGTTCAGAGATTGGACTACTATTGGACATATTGTTGTGAATCGTGCTGCTGTTCACAGATTGGACTCCTATTAGACATATTGTTGTGACTGGTGCTGCTGTTCACAGAATTGGACTACTATTGGACATATTGTTGTGAATGGTGCTGCTGTTCACAGATTGGACTACTATTGGACATATTGTTGTGAATGGTGCTGCTGTTCACAGATTGGACTTCAATTCGACATGTTGTTGTGAATGGTGCTGTTGCTCACAGATTGGTACTGTTAGACATATTGTTGTGAATGTTGCTGCTGCTCACAGATTGGACTTCTATTGGACATATTGTTGTGAATGGTGCTGTTGCTCACAGACTGGACTACTACTAGACATATTGTTGTGAATGGTGCTGCTGTTCACAGATTGGACTACTATTGGACATATTGTTGTGAATGGTGCTGCTGTCACAGATTGGACAACTATCGGACATATTGTTGTGAACGGTGTTTCTGCTCACAGATTGGACTACTATTAGACATATTGTTGTGAATGGTGCTGCTGTTCACAGATTGGCCTACTATTGAACATATTGTTGTGAATGGTGCTGCTACTCACAGATTGGCCTAGTATTGAACATATTGTTGTGAATGGTGCTGCTGCTCACAGATTGGACTACTATTGGACATATTGTTGTGAATGGTGCTGCTGTTCACAGATTGGACAACTATCGGACATATTGTTGTGAACGGTGTTTCTGCTCACAGATTGGACTACTATTAGACATATTGTTGTGAATGGTGCTGCTGTTCACAGATTGGCCTACTATTGAACATATTGTTGTGAATGGTGCTGCTACTCACAGATTGGACTCCTATTAGACATATTGTTGTGACTGGTGCTGCTGTTCACAGAATTGGACTACTATTGGACATATTGTTGTGAATGGTGCTGCTGTTCACAGATTGGACTACTATTGGACATATTGTTGTGAATGGTGCTGCTGTTCACAGATTGGACTTCAATTCGACATGTTGTTGTGAATGGTGCTGTTGCTCACAGATTGGTACTATTAGACATATTGTTGTGAATGTTGCTGCTGCTCACAGATTGGACTTCTATTGGACATATTGTTGTGAATGGTGCTGTTGCTCACAGACTGGACTACTACTAGACATATTGTTGTGAATGGTGCTGCTGTTCACAGATTGGACTACTATTGGACATATTGTTGTGAATGGTGCTGCTGTCACAGATTGGACAACTATCGGACATATTGTTGTGAACGGTGTTTCTGCTCACAGATTGGACTACTATTAGACATATTGTTGTGAATGGTGCTGCTGTTCACAGATTGGCCTACTATTGAACATATTGTTGTGAATGGTGCTGCTACTCACAGATTAGCCTAGTATTGAACATATTGTTGTGAATGGTGCTGCTGCTCACAGATTGGACTACTATTGGACATATTGTTGTGAATGGTGCTGCTGTTCACAGATTGGACTACTATTGGACATATTGTTGTGAATGGTGCTGTTGCTCACAGACTCGAATACTATTAGACATATTGTTGTGAATGGTGCTGCTGTCACAGATTGGACAACTGTCGGACATATTGTTATGAATCGTGTTGCTGCTCACAGATTGGACTACTATTAGACATATAGTTGTGAATGGTGCTGCTGCTCACAGATTGGACAACTATTGGAAATATTGTTGTGAATGGTGCTGCTGTTCACAGATTGGACTACTATTGGACATATTGTTGTGAATGGTGCTGCTGTTCACAGAATTGGACTACTATTGGACATATTGTTGTGAATGGTGCTGCTGCTCACAGATTGGACTACTATTGGACATATTGTTGTGAATGGTGCTGCTGTTCACAGATTGGACTTCTATTGGACATATTGTTGTGAATGGTGCTGTTGTTCACAGATTGGTACTATTAGACATATTGTTGTGAATGTTGCTGCTGCTCACAGATTGGACTTCTATTGGACATATTGTTGTGAATGGTGCTGTTGCTCACAGATTGGACTAAAATTGGACATATTGTTGTGAATGATGCTGTTGCTCACAGATTCGACTACTATTAGACATATTGTTGTGAATGTTGCTGCTGTTCACAGATTGGACTACGATTGGACATATTGTTGTGACTGGTGCTGCTGTTCACAGAATTGGACTACTATTGGACATATTGTTGTGAATGGTGCTGCTGCTCACAGATTGGACTACTATTGGACATATTGTTGTGAATGGTGCTGCTGTTCACAGATTGGACTTCTATTGGACATATTGTTGTGAATGGTGCTGTTGCTCACAGATTGGTACTATTAGACATATTGTTGTGAATGTTGCTGCTGCTCACAGATTGGACTTCTATTGGACATATTGTTGTGAATGGTGCTGTTGCTCACAGACTGGACTACTATTAGACATATTGTTGTGAATGGTGCTGCTTTCACAGATTGGACTACTATTGGACATATTGTTGTGAATGGTGCTGCTGTCACAGATTGGACAACTATCGCACATATTGTTGTGAATCGTGTTGCTGCTCACAGATTGGACCACTATTAGACATATTGTTGTGAATGGTGCTGCTGCTCACAGATTGGACAACTATTGGACATATTGTTGTGAATGGTGCTGCTATTCACAGATTGGACTACTGTTGGACATATTGTTGTGACTGGTGCTGCTGTTCACAGAATTGGACTAATATTGGACATATTGTTGTGAATGGTGCTGCTGTTCACAGATTGGACTACTATTGGACATATTGTTGTGAATGGTGCTGCTGTTCACAGATTGGACTTCAATTCGACATGTTGTTGTGAATGGTGCTGTTGCTCACAGATTGGTACTATTAGACATATTGTTGTGAATGTTGCTGCTGCTCACAGATTGGACTTCTATTGGACATATTGTTGTGAATGGTGCTGTTGCTCACAGACTGGACTACTACTAGACATATTGTTGTGAATGGTGCTGCTGTTCACAGATTGGACTACTATTGGACATATTGTTGTGAATGGTGCTGCTGTCACAGATTGGACAACTATCGGACATATTGTTGTGAACGGTGTTTCTGCTCACAGATTGGACTACTATTAGACATATTGTTGTGAATGGTGCTGCTGTTCACAGATTGGCCTACTATTGAACATATTATTGTGAATGGTGCTGCTACTCACAGATTGGCCTAGTATTGAACATATTGTTGTGAATGGTGCTGCTGCTCACAGATTGGACTACTATTGGACATATTGTTGTGAATGGTGCTGCTGTTCACAGATTGGACTACTATTGGACATATTGTTGTGAATGGTGCTGCTGCTCACAGACTGGACTACCATTGGACATATTGTTGTGAATGGTGCTGTTGCTCACAGATTGGACTAATATTGGACATATTCTTGTGAATGATGCTGCTGCTCACAGATTCGACTACTATTGGACATATTGTTGAGGCTGGTGCTGCTGTTCACAGAATTGGACTACTATTGGACATATTGTTGTGAATGGTGCTGTTGCTCACAGACTGGACTACTATTAGACATATTGTTGTGAATGGTGCAGCTTTCACAGATTGGACGAGTATTGCACATATTGTTGTGAATGGTGCTGCTGTCACAGATTGGACAACTGTCGGACATATTGTTATGAATCGTGTTGCTGCTCACAGATTGGACTACTATTAGACATATAGTTGTGAATGGTGCTGCTGCTCACAGATTGGACAACTATTGGACATATTGTTGTGAATGGTGCTGCTGTTCACAGATTGGACTACTATTGGACATATTGTTGTGAATGGTGCTGCTGTTCACAGAATTGGACTACTATTGGACATATTGTTGTGAATGGTGCTGCTGCTCACAGATTGGACTACTATTGGACATATTGTTGTGAATGGTGCTGCTGCTCACAGATTGGACTTCGATTGGACATATTGTTGTGAATGGTGCTGTTGCTCACAAACTGGGCTACGATTAGACATATTGTTGTGAATGTTGCTGCTGTTCACAGATTGGACAACTATTAGACATAATGTTGTGAATGGTGTTGCTGCTCACAGATTGGCCTACTATTGAACATATTGTTGTGAATGGTGCTGCTGCTCACAGATTGGACGACTATTGGACATATTGTTGTGAATGGTGCTGCTGCTCACAGATTGGACTACTATTGGACATGTTGTTGTGAATGGTGCTGCTGTTCACAGATTGGAATACTATTGGACATATTGTTGTGAATGGTGCTGCTGTTCACAGATTGGACTAATATTGGACATATTGTTGTGAATGGTGCTGCTGTTCACAGGTTGGACTACTATTGGACATATTGTTGTGAATGGTGCTGCTGTTCACAGATTGGACTACTATTGGACATATTGTTGTGAATGGTTCTGATGCTCACAGATTGGACTACTATTGGACATATTGTTTTGAATGGTGCTGCTGTTCAGAGATTGGACTACGATTGGACATATTGTTGTGAATCGTGCTGCTGTTCACAGATTGGACTCCTATTAGACATATTGTTGTGAATGGTGCTGCTGTTCACAGATTGGACTACTATTGGACATATTGTTGTGAATGGTGCTGCTGTTCACAGATTGGACTAGTATTAGACATATTGTTGTGAATGGTGGTGTTGTTCACAGATTGGACTACTATTGGACATATTGTTGTGAACGGTGCTGCTGTTCACAGATTGGACTAATATTAGACATATTGTTGTGAATGGTTCTGATGCTCACAGATTGGACGACTATTGGACATATTGTTGTGAATGGTGCTGCTGTTCACAGATTGGACTACTATTGGACATATTGTTGTGAATGGTGCTGCTGTTCACAGATTGGACTACTATTGGACATATTGTTGTGAATGGTGCTGCTGCTCACAGACTGGACTACCATTGGACATATTGTTGTGAATGGTGCTGTTGCTCACAGATTGGACTAATATTGGACATATTGTTGTGAATGATACTGCTGCTCACAGATTCGACTACTATTAGACATATTGTTGTGAATGGTGCTGCTACTCACAGATTGGCCTAGTATTGAACATATTGTTGTGAATGGTGCTGCTGCTCACAGATTGGACTACTATTGAACATATTGTTGTGAATGGTGCTGCTGCTCACAGATTGGACTACTATTGGACATATTGTTGTGAATGGTGCTGCTGTTCACAGATTGGACTACTATTGGACATAGTGTTGTGAATGGTGCTGCTGCTCACAGACTGGACTACCATTGGACATATTGTTGTGAATGGTGCTGTTGCTCACAGATTGGACTAATATTGGACATATTGTTGTGAATGATGCTGCTGCACACAGATTCGACTACTATGAGACATATTGTTGTGAATGGTGCTGCTGTTCACAGATTGGACTGCTATTGGACATATTGTTGAGGCTGGTGCTGCTGTTCACAGGATTGGACTACTATTGGACATATTGTTGTGAATGGTGCTGTTGCTCACAGACTGGACTACTATTAGACATATTGTTGTGAATGGTGCTGCTTTCACAGATTGGACGACTATTGCACATATTGTTGTGTATGGTGCTGCTGTCACAGATTGGACAACTGTCGGACATATTGTTATGAATCGTGTTGCTGCTCACAGATTACACTACTATTAGACATATAGTTGTGAATGGTGCTGCTGCTCACAGATTGGACAACTATTGGACATATTGTTGTGAATGGTGCTGCTGTTTACAGATTGGACTACTATTGGACATATTGTTGTGAATGGTGCTGCTGTTCACAGATTGGACTTCTATTGGACATATTGTTGTGAATGGTGCTGTTGCTCACAGATTGGTACTATTAGACATATTGTTGTGAATGTTGCTGCTGCTCACAGATTGGACTTCTATTGGACATATTGTTGTTAATGGTGCTGTTGCTCACAGACTGGGCTACGATTAGACATATTGTTGTGAATAGTGTTGCTGCTCACAGATTGGACTACTATTGGACATATTGTTGTTAATGGTGCTGCTGCTCACAGATTGGACTACCATTGTACATATTGTTGTGAATGGTGCTGCTGCTCACAGATTGGACTACTATTAGACATATTGTTGTGAATGTTGCTGCTGCTCACAGATTGGACTACTATTAGACATATTGTTGTGAATGGTGCTGCTGCTCACAGATTGGACTATTATTGACCATATTGTTGTGAATGGTGCTGCTGCTCACAGATTGGACGACTATTGGACATATTGTTGTGAATGGTGCTTATTGTTCACAGATTGGACTACTATTGGACATATTGTTGTGAATGGTGCTGCTGCTCACAGATTGGACTACTATTGGACATATTGTTGTGAATGGTGCTGCTGTTCACAGATTGGACTAATATTGGACATATTGTTGTGAATGGTGCTGCTGTTCACAGGTTGGACTACTATTGGACATATTGTTGTGAATGGTGCTGCTGTTCACAGATTGGACTGCTATTAGACATATTGTTGTGAATGGTTCTGATGCTCACAGATTGGACTACTATTGGACATATTGTTGTGAATGGTGCTGCTGTTCAGAGATTGGACTGCTGTTGGACATATTGTTGTGAATCGTGCTGCTGTTCACAGATTGGACTACTATTAGACATAGTGTTGTGAATGGTGGTGCTGTTCACAGATTGGACTACTATTGGACATATTGTTGTGAATGGTGCTGCTGTTCACAGATTGGACTAATATTAGACATATTGTTGTGAATGGTGCTGCTGTTCACAGATTGGACTAATATTAGACATATTGTTGTGAATGGTTCTGATGCTCACAGATTGGACTACTATTGGAAATATTGTTGTGAATGGTGCTGCTGTTCACAGATTGGACTATTATTGGACATATTGTTGTGAATGGTGCTGCTGTTCACAGATTGGACTACTATTGGACATATTGTTGTGAATGGTGCTGCTGCTCACAGACTGGACGACCATTGGACATATTGTTGTGAATGGTGCTGTTGCTCACAGATTGGACTAATATTGGACATATTGTTGTGAATGATGCTGCTGCTCACAGATTCGACTACTATTCGACATATTGTTGTGAATGGTGCCTATGTTCACAGATTGGACTACTATTGGACATATTGTTGTGAATGGTGCTGCTGTTCACAGATTCGACTTCGATTGGACATATTGATGTGGATGGTTCTGTTGCTCACAGATTGGTACTATTAGACATATTGTTGTGAATGTTGCTGCTGCTCACAGATTGGACTTCTGTTGGACATATTGTAGTGAACGGTGCTGTTGCTCACAGACTGGACTACTATTAGACATATTGTTGTGAATGGTGCTGCTGCTCACAGACTGGACTACTATTGGACATACTGTTGTGAATGGTGCTGTTGCTCACAGATTGGACTAATATTGGACATATTGTTGTGAATGTTGCTGCTGCTCACAGATTGGACTTCTATTGGACATATTGTTGTGAATGGTGCTGTTGCTCACAGACTGGACTATTATTGGACATATTGTTGTGAATGGTGCTGCTGTTCACAGATTGGACTACTGTTGGACATATTGTTGTGAATGGTGCTGCTGTTCACAGATTGGACTAATATTGGACATATTGTTGTGAATGGTACTGCTGTTCACAGATTGGACTACTATTGGACATATTGTTGTGAATGGTGCTGCTGCTCACAGATTGGACTACTATTGGACATATTGTTGTGAATGGTGCTGCTGTTCACAGATTGGCTACTATTGGACATATTGTTGTGAATGGTGCTGCTGTTCACAGATTGGACAACTATCGCACATATTGTTGTGAATCGTGTTGCTGCTCACAGATTGGACCACTATTAGACATATTGTTGTGAATGGTGCTGCTGCTCACAGATTGGACAACTATTGGACATATTGTTGTGAATGGTGCTGCTATTCACAGATTGGACTACTGTTGGACATATTGTTGTGACTGGTGCTGCTGTTCACAGAATTGGACTAATATTGGACATATTGTTGTGAATGGTGCTGCTGTTCACAGATTGGACTACTATTGGACATATTGTTGTGAATGGTGCTGCTGTTCACAGATTGGACTTCAATTCGACATGTTGTTGTGAATGGTGCTGTTGCTCACAGATTGGTACTATTAGACATATTGTTGTGAATGTTGCTGCTGCTCACAGATTGGACTTCTATTGGACATATTGTTGTGAATGGTGCTGTTGCTCACAGACTGGACTACTACTAGACATATTGTTGTGAATGGTGCTGCTGTTCACAGATTGGACTACTATTGGACATATTGTTGTGAATGGTGCTGCTGTCACAGATTGGACAACTATCGGACATATTGTTGTGAACGGTGTTTCTGCTCACAGATTGGACTACTATTAGACATATTGTTGTGAATGGTGCTGCTGTTCACAGATTGGCCTACTATTGAACATATTATTGTGAATGGTGCTGCTACTCACAGATTGGCCTAGTATTGAACATATTGTTGTGAATGGTGCTGCTGCTCACAGATTGGACTACTATTGGACATATTGTTGTGAATGGTGCTGCTGTTCACAGATTGGACTACTATTGGACATATTGTTGTGAATGGTGCTGCTGCTCACAGACTGGACTACCATTGGACATATTGTTGTGAATGGTGCTGTTGCTCACAGATTGGACTAATATTGGACATATTCTTGTGAATGATGCTGCTGCTCACAGATTCGACTACTATTGGACATATTGTTGAGGCTGGTGCTGCTGTTCACAGAATTGGACTACTATTGGACATATTGTTGTGAATGGTGCTGTTGCTCACAGACTGGACTACTATTAGACATATTGTTGTGAATGGTGCAGCTTTCACAGATTGGACGAGTATTGCACATATTGTTGTGAATGGTGCTGCTGTCACAGATTGGACAACTGTCGGACATATTGTTATGAATCGTGTTGCTGCTCACAGATTGGACTACTATTAGACATATAGTTGTGAATGGTGCTGCTGCTCACAGATTGGACAACTATTGGACATATTGTTGTGAATGGTGCTGCTGTTCACAGATTGGACTACTATTGGACATATTGTTGTGAATGGTGCTGCTGTTCACAGAATTGGACTACTATTGGACATATTGTTGTGAATGGTGCTGCTGCTCACAGATTGGACTACTATTGGACATATTGTTGTGAATGGTGCTGCTGCTCACAGATTGGACTTCGATTGGACATATTGTTGTGAATGGTGCTGTTGCTCACAAACTGGGCTACGATTAGACATATTGTTGTGAATGTTGCTGCTGTTCACAGATTGGACAACTATTAGACATAATGTTGTGAATGGTGTTGCTGCTCACAGATTGGCCTACTATTGAACATATTGTTGTGAATGGTGCTGCTGCTCACAGATTGGACGACTATTGGACATATTGTTGTGAATGGTGCTGCTGCTCACAGATTGGACTACTATTGGACATGTTGTTGTGAATGGTGCTGCTGTTCACAGATTGGAATACTATTGGACATATTGTTGTGAATGGTGCTGCTGTTCACAGATTGGACTAATATTGGACATATTGTTGTGAATGGTGCTGCTGTTCACAGGTTGGACTACTATTGGACATATTGTTGTGAATGGTGCTGCTGTTCACAGATTGGACTACTATTGGACATATTGTTGTGAATGGTTCTGATGCTCACAGATTGGACTACTATTGGACATATTGTTTTGAATGGTGCTGCTGTTCAGAGATTGGACTACGATTGGACATATTGTTGTGAATCGTGCTGCTGTTCACAGATTGGACTCCTATTAGACATATTGTTGTGAATGGTGCTGCTGTTCACAGATTGGACTACTATTGGACATATTGTTGTGAATGGTGCTGCTGTTCACAGATTGGACTAGTATTAGACATATTGTTGTGAATGGTGGTGTTGTTCACAGATTGGACTACTATTGGACATATTGTTGTGAACGGTGCTGCTGTTCACAGATTGGACTAATATTAGACATATTGTTGTGAATGGTTCTGATGCTCACAGATTGGACGACTATTGGACATATTGTTGTGAATGGTGCTGCTGTTCACAGATTGGACTACTATTGGACATATTGTTGTGAATGGTGCTGCTGTTCACAGATTGGACTACTATTGGACATATTGTTGTGAATGGTGCTGCTGCTCACAGACTGGACTACCATTGGACATATTGTTGTGAATGGTGCTGTTGCTCACAGATTGGACTAATATTGGACATATTGTTGTGAATGATACTGCTGCTCACAGATTCGACTACTATTAGACATATTGTTGTGAATGGTGCTGCTACTCACAGATTGGCCTAGTATTGAACATATTGTTGTGAATGGTGCTGCTGCTCACAGATTGGACTACTATTGAACATATTGTTGTGAATGGTGCTGCTGCTCACAGATTGGACTACTATTGGACATATTGTTGTGAATGGTGCTGCTGTTCACAGATTGGACTACTATTGGACATAGTGTTGTGAATGGTGCTGCTGCTCACAGACTGGACTACCATTGGACATATTGTTGTGAATGGTGCTGTTGCTCACAGATTGGACTAATATTGGACATATTGTTGTGAATGATGCTGCTGCACACAGATTCGACTACTATGAGACATATTGTTGTGAATGGTGCTGCTGTTCACAGATTGGACTGCTATTGGACATATTGTTGAGGCTGGTGCTGCTGTTCACAGGATTGGACTACTATTGGACATATTGTTGTGAATGGTGCTGTTGCTCACAGACTGGACTACTATTAGACATATTGTTGTGAATGGTGCTGCTTTCACAGATTGGACGACTATTGCACATATTGTTGTGTATGGTGCTGCTGTCACAGATTGGACAACTGTCGGACATATTGTTATGAATCGTGTTGCTGCTCACAGATTACACTACTATTAGACATATAGTTGTGAATGGTGCTGCTGCTCACAGATTGGACAACTATTGGACATATTGTTGTGAATGGTGCTGCTGTTTACAGATTGGACTACTATTGGACATATTGTTGTGAATGGTGCTGCTGTTCACAGATTGGACTTCTATTGGACATATTGTTGTGAATGGTGCTGTTGCTCACAGATTGGTACTATTAGACATATTGTTGTGAATGTTGCTGCTGCTCACAGATTGGACTTCTATTGGACATATTGTTGTTAATGGTGCTGTTGCTCACAGACTGGGCTACGATTAGACATATTGTTGTGAATAGTGTTGCTGCTCACAGATTGGACTACTATTGGACATATTGTTGTTAATGGTGCTGCTGCTCACAGATTGGACTACCATTGTACATATTGTTGTGAATGGTGCTGCTGCTCACAGATTGGACTACTATTAGACATATTGTTGTGAATGTTGCTGCTGCTCACAGATTGGACTACTATTAGACATATTGTTGTGAATGGTGCTGCTGCTCACAGATTGGACTATTATTGACCATATTGTTGTGAATGGTGCTGCTGCTCACAGATTGGACGACTATTGGACATATTGTTGTGAATGGTGCTTATTGTTCACAGATTGGACTACTATTGGACATATTGTTGTGAATGGTGCTGCTGCTCACAGATTGGACTACTATTGGACATATTGTTGTGAATGGTGCTGCTGTTCACAGATTGGACTAATATTGGACATATTGTTGTGAATGGTGCTGCTGTTCACAGGTTGGACTACTATTGGACATATTGTTGTGAATGGTGCTGCTGTTCACAGATTGGACTGCTATTAGACATATTGTTGTGAATGGTTCTGATGCTCACAGATTGGACTACTATTGGACATATTGTTGTGAATGGTGCTGCTGTTCAGAGATTGGACTGCTGTTGGACATATTGTTGTGAATCGTGCTGCTGTTCACAGATTGGACTACTATTAGACATAGTGTTGTGAATGGTGGTGCTGTTCACAGATTGGACTACTATTGGACATATTGTTGTGAATGGTGCTGCTGTTCACAGATTGGACTAATATTAGACATATTGTTGTGAATGGTGCTGCTGTTCACAGATTGGACTAATATTAGACATATTGTTGTGAATGGTTCTGATGCTCACAGATTGGACTACTATTGGAAATATTGTTGTGAATGGTGCTGCTGTTCACAGATTGGACTATTATTGGACATATTGTTGTGAATGGTGCTGCTGTTCACAGATTGGACTACTATTGGACATATTGTTGTGAATGGTGCTGCTGCTCACAGACTGGACGACCATTGGACATATTGTTGTGAATGGTGCTGTTGCTCACAGATTGGACTAATATTGGACATATTGTTGTGAATGATGCTGCTGCTCACAGATTCGACTACTATTCGACATATTGTTGTGAATGGTGCCTATGTTCACAGATTGGACTACTATTGGACATATTGTTGTGAATGGTGCTGCTGTTCACAGATTCGACTTCGATTGGACATATTGATGTGGATGGTTCTGTTGCTCACAGATTGGTACTATTAGACATATTGTTGTGAATGTTGCTGCTGCTCACAGATTGGACTTCTGTTGGACATATTGTAGTGAACGGTGCTGTTGCTCACAGACTGGACTACTATTAGACATATTGTTGTGAATGGTGCTGCTGCTCACAGACTGGACTACTATTGGACATACTGTTGTGAATGGTGCTGTTGCTCACAGATTGGACTAATATTGGACATATTGTTGTGAATGTTGCTGCTGCTCACAGATTGGACTTCTATTGGACATATTGTTGTGAATGGTGCTGTTGCTCACAGACTGGACTATTATTGGACATATTGTTGTGAATGGTGCTGCTGTTCACAGATTGGACTACTGTTGGACATATTGTTGTGAATGGTGCTGCTGTTCACAGATTGGACTAATATTGGACATATTGTTGTGAATGGTACTGCTGTTCACAGATTGGACTACTATTGGACATATTGTTGTGAATGGTGCTGCTGCTCACAGATTGGACTACTATTGGACATATTGTTGTGAATGGTGCTGCTGTTCACAGATTGGCTACTATTGGACATATTGTTGTGAATGGTGCTGCTGCTCACAGATTGGACTTTTTTTGGACATATTGTTGTGAATGGTGCTGCTGTTCACAGATTGGACTACTATTAGACATATTCTTGTGAATGGTGCCGCTCTTCACAGATTGGACTACTATTGGTCATATTGTTGTGACTCGTGCTGCTGTTCACAGAATTGGACTACTATTGGACATATTGTTGTGAATGATGCTGTTGCTCACAGATTGGTACTATTAGACATATTGTTGTGAATGTTGCTGCTGCTCACAGATTGGACTTCTATTGGACATATTGCTGTGAATGTTGCTGTTGCTCACAGACTGGACTACTGTTAGACATATTGTTGTGAATGGTGTTGCTGCTCACAGATTGCACTACTATTGGACATATTGTTGTGAGTAGTGCTGCTGTTCACAGAATTGGACTACTATTGGACATATTGTTGTGAATGGTGCTGCTGCTCACAGATTGGACTACTATTGGACATATTGTTGTGAATGGTGCTGCTGCTCACAGATTGGACTACTATTGGACATATTGTTGTGAATGGTGCTGCTGTTCACAGATTGGACTTCTATTGGACATATTGTTGTGAATGGTGCTGTTGCTCACAGATTGGTACTATTAGACATATTGTTGTGAATGTTGCTGCTGTTCACAGATTGGACTACTATTAGACATATTGTTGTGAATGTTGCTGCTGCTCACAGATTGGACTTCTATTGGACATATTGTTGTGAATGGTGCTGTTGCTCACAGACTGGACTACTATTAGAAATATTGTTGTGAATGGTGCTGCTTTCACAGATTGGACTACTATTGGACATATTGTTGTGAATGGTGCTGCTGTCAAAGATTGGACAACTATCGCACATATTGTTGTGAATGGTGTTGCTGCTCACAGATTGGACTACTATTAGACATATTGTTGTGAATGGTGCTGCTGCTCACAGATTGGACAACTATTGGACATATTGTTGTGAATGGTGCTGCTATTCACAGATTGGACTACTGTTGGATATATTGTTGTGAATGGTGCTGCTGTTCAGAGATTGGACTAATATTGGAAATATTGTTGTGAATGGTGCTGCTGTTCACAGATTGGACAACTATTGGACATATTGTTGTGAATGGTGCTGTTGCTCACAGATTGGACTAAAATCGGACATATTGTTGTGAATGATGCGGCTGCTCACAGATTCGACTACTATGAGACATATTGTTGTGAATGGTGCTGCTGTTCACATATTGGACTACGATTGGACATATTGTTGTGACTGGTGCTGCTGTTCACAGAATTGGACTACTATTGGACATATTGTTGTGAATGGTGCTGCTGTTCACAGATTGGTCTACTATTGGACATTTTGTTGTGAATGGTGCTGCTGCTCACAGATTGGACTACTATTGGACATATTGTTGTGAATGGTGCTGCTGTTCACAGATTGGACTTCTGTTGGACATATTGATGTGAATGGTGCTGCTGTTCACAGATTGGTACTTTTAGACATATTGTTGTGAATGTTGCTGCTGTTCACAATTGGACTACTATTAGACATAGTGTTGTGAATGTTGCTGCTGCTCACAGATTGGACTTCTATTGGACATATTGTTGTGAATGGTGCTGTTGCTCACAGACTGGACTACTATTAGACATATTGTTGTGAATGGTGCTGCTTTCACAGATTGGACTACTATTGGACATATTGTTGTGAATGGTGCTGCTGTCACAGATTGGACAATTACCGGACATATTGTTGTGAATCGTGTTGCTGCTCACAGATTGGACTACTATTAGACATATTGTTGTGAATGGTGCTGCTATTCACAGATTGGACTACTGTTGGACATATTGTTGTGAATGGTGCTGCTGTTCACAGATTGGACTAATATTGGACATATTGTTTTGAATGGTGCTGCTGTTCACAGATTGGACTACTATTGGACATATTGTTGTGAATGGTGCTGCTGCTCACAGCCTGGACTACTATTGGACATATTGTTGTGAATGGTGCTGTTGCTCACAGATTGGACTAAAATTGGACATATTGTTGTGAATGATGCTGCTGCTCACAGATTCGACTACTCTTAGACATATTGTTGTGAATGGTGCTGCTGTTCACAGATTGGACTACGATTGGACATATTGTTGTGACTGGTGCTGCTGTTCACAGAATTGGACTACTATTAGACATATTGTTGTGAATGTTGCTGCTGTTCACAGATTGGACTACTATTAGACATATTGTTGTGAATGTTGCTGCTGCTCACAGATTGGACTTCTATTGGACATATTGTTGTGAATGGTGCTGTTGCTCACAGACTGGACTACTATTAAACATATTGTTGTGAATGGTGCTGCTTTCACAGATTGGACTACTATTGGACATATTGTTGTGAATGGTGCTGCTGTCACAGATTGGACAACTATCGCACATGTTGTTGTGAATCGTGTTGCTGCTCACAGATTGGAATCCTATTAGACATATTGTTGTGAATGGTGCTGCTGCTCACAGATTGGACAACTATTGGACATATTGTTGTGAATGGTGCTGCTATTCACAGATTGGACTACTGTTGGACATATTGTTGTGACTGGTGCTGCTGTTCACAGATTGGAATTCTATTGGACATATTGTTGTGAATGGTGCTGTTGCTCACAGATTGGTACTATTAGACATATTGTTGTGAATGTTGCTGCTGTTCACAGATTGGACTACTATTGGACATATTGTTGTGAATGGTGCTGCTGGTCACAGATTGGACTAATATTGGACATATTGTTGTGAATGGTGCTGCTGTTCACAGGTTGGACTACTATTGGACATATTGTTGTGAATGGTGCTGCTGTTCACAGATTGGACTGCTATTAGACATATTGTTGTGAATGGTTCTGATGCTCACTGATTGGACTACTATTGGACATATTGTTGTGAATGGTGCTGCTGATCAGAGATTGGACTACTATTGGACATATTGTTGTGAATCGTGCTGCTGTTCACAGATTGGACTACTATTAGACATAGTGTTGTGAATGGTGGTGCTGTTCACAGATTGGACTACTATTGGACATATTGTTGTGAATGGTGCTGCTGTTCACAGATTGGACTAATATTAGACATATTGTTGTGAATGGTTCTGATGCTCACAGATTGGACTACTATTGGACATATTGTTGTGAATGGTGCTGCTGTTCACAGATTGGACTACTATTGGACATATTGTTGTGAATGGTGCTGCTGCTCACAGACTGGACTAATATTGGACATATAGTTGTGAATGATGCTGCTGCTCACAGATTGGACTAATATTGGACATATTGTTGTGAATGATGCTGCTGATCACAGATTCGACTACTATTCGACATATTGTTGTGAATGGTGCTGCTGTTCACAGATTGGACTACTATTGGACATATTGTTGTGAATGGTGCTGCTGTTCACAGATTGGACTAATATTGGACATATTGTTGTGAATGGTTCTGATGCTCACAGATTGGACTACAATTGGAAACATTGTTGTGAATGGTGCTGCTGTTCACAGATTGGACTACTATTGGACATATTGTTCTGAATGGTGCTGCTGTTCACAGATTGGACTACTATTGGACATATTGTTGTGAATGGTGCTGCTGCTCACAGACTGGACTAATATTGGACATATTGTTGTGAATGGTGCTGTTGCTCACAGATTGGACTAATATTGGACATATTGTTGTGAATGATGCTGCTGCTCACAGATTCGACTACTATTCGACATATTGTTGAGAATGGTGCTGCTGTTCACAGATTGGACGACTATTGGACATATTGTTGTGAATGGTGCTGCTGTTCACAGCTTGGACTAATATTAGACATGTTGTTGTAAATGGTTCTGATGCTCACAGATTGGACTACCATTGGAAATATTGTTGTGAATGGTGCTGCTGTTCACAGATTGGACTACTATTGGACATATTGTTGTGAATGGTGCTGCTGTTCACAGATTGGACTACTATTGGACATATTGTTGTGAATGGTGCTGTTGCTCACAGATTGGACTACTATTGGACATATTGTTGTGAATAGTGCTGCTGTTCACAGATTGGACTACTATTGGACATATTGTTGTGAATGGTGCTGCTGCTCACAGATTGGACTACTATTGGACATATTATTGTGAATGGTGCTGCTGTTCACAGATTGGACTTCTATTGGACATATTGTTGTGAATGGTGCTGTTGCTCACAGATTGGTACGATTAGACATATTGTTGTGAATGTTGCTGCTGTTCACAGATTGGACTACTATTAGACATATTGTTGTGAATGTTGCTGCTGCTCACAGATTGGACTTCTATTGGACATATTGTTGTGAATGGTGCTGTTGCTCACAGACTGGACTACTATTAGACATATTGTTGTGAATGGTGCTGCTTTCACAGATTGGACTACTATGGGACATATTGTTGTGAATGGTGCTGCTGTCACAGATTGGACAACTATCGCACATGTTGTTGTGAATCGTGTTGCTGCTCACAGATTGGACTACTATTAGACATATTGTTGTGAATGGTGCTGCTGCTCACAGATTGGACAACTATTGGACATATTGTTGTGAATGGTGCTGCTATTCACAGATTGGACTACTGTTGGACATATTGTTGTGAATGGTGCTGCTGTTCACAGATTGGAATTCTATTGGACATATTGTTGTGAATGTTGCTGTTGCTCACAGATTGGTACTATTAGACATATTGTTGTGAATGTTGCTGCTGTTCACAGATTGGACTACTATTGGACATATTGTTGTGAATGGTGCTGCTGTTCACAGATTGGACTAATATTGGACATATTGTTGTGAATGGTGCTGCTGTTCACAGGTTGGACTACTATTCGACATATTGTTGTGAATGGTGCTGCTGTTCACAGATTGGACGACTATTGGACATATTGTTGTGAATGGTGCTGCTGTTCACAGCTTGGACTAATATTAGACATGTTGTTGTAAATGGTTCTGATGCTCACAGATTGGACTACCATTGGAAATATTGTTGTGAATGGTGCTGCTGTTCACAGATTGGACTACTATTGGACATATTGTTGTGAATGGTGCTGCTGTTCACAGATTGGACTACTATTGGACATATTGTTGTGAATGGTGCTGTTGCTCACAGATTGGACTACTATTGGACATATTGTTGTGAATAGTGCTGCTGTTCACAGATTGGACTACTATTGGACATATTGTTGTGAATGGTGCTGCTGCTCACAGATTGGACTACTATTGGACATATTATTGTGAATGGTGCTGCTGTTCACAGATTGTACTTCTATTGGACATATTGTTGTGAATGGTGCTGTTGCTCACAGATTGGTACTATTAGACATATTGTTGTGAATGTTGCTGCTGTTCACAGATTGGACTACTATTAGACATATTGTTGTGAATGTTGCTGCTGCTCACAGATTGGACTTCTATTGGACATATTGTTGTGAATGGTGCTGTTGCTCACAGACTGGACTACTATTAGACATATTGTTGTGAATGGTGCTGCTTTCACAGATTGGACTACTATGGGACATATTGTTGTGAATGGTGCTGCTGTCACAGATTGGACAACTATCGCACATGTTGTTGTGAATCGTGTTGCTGCTCACAGATTGGACTACTATTAGACATATTGTTGTGAATGGTGCTGCTGCTCACAGATTGGACAACTATTGGACATATTGTTGTGAATGGTGCTGCTATTCACAGATTGGTCTACTGTTGGACATATTGTTGTGAATGGTGCTGCTGTTCACAGATTGGAATTCTATTGGACATATTGTTGTGAATGGTGCTGTTGCTCACAGATTGGTACTATTAGACATATTGTTGTGAATGTTGCTGCTGTTCACAGATTGGACTACTATTGGACATATTGTTGTGAATGGTGCTGCTGTTCACAGATTGGACTAATATTGGACATATTGTTGTGAATGGTGCTGCTGTTCACAGGTTGGACTACTATTGGACATATTGTTGTGAATGGTGCTGCTGTTCACAGATTGGACTGCTATTAGACATATTGTTGTGAATGGTTCTGATGCTCACAGATTGGACTACTATTGGACATATTGTTGTGAATGGTGCTGCTGTTCAGAGATTGGACTACTATTGGACATATTGTTGTGAATCGTGCTGCTGTTCACAGATTGGACTACTATTAGACATAGTGTTGTGAATGGTGGTGCTGTTCACAGATTGGACTACTATTGGACATATTGTTGTGAATGGTGCTGCTGTTCACAGATTGGACTAATATTAGACATATTGTTGTGAATGGTTCTGATGCTCACAGATTGGACTACTATTGGACATATTGTTGTGAATGGTGCTGCTGTTCACAGATTGGACTACTATTGGACATATAGTTGTGAATGATGCTGCTGCTCACAGATTGGACTAATATTGGACATATTGTTGTGAATGATGCTGCTGATCACAGATTCGACTACTATTCGACATATTGTTGTGAATGGTGCTGCTGTTCACAGATTGGACTCCTATTGGACATATTGTTGTGAATGGTGCTGCTGTTCACAGATTGGACTAATATTAGACATATTGTTGTGAATGGTTCTGATGCTCACAGATTGGACTACAATTGGAAACATTGTTGTGAATGGTGCTGCTGTTCACAGATTGGACTACTATTGGACATATTGTTCTGAATGGTGCTGCTGTTCACAGATTGGACTACTATTGGACATATTGTTGTGAATGGTGCTGCTGCTCACAGACTGGACTAATATTGGACATATTGTTGTGAATGATGCTGCTGCTCACAGATTGGACTAATATTGGACATATTGTTGTGAATGATGCTGCTTCTCACAGATTCGACTACTATTGGACATATTGTTGTGAATGGTGCTGCTGCTCACAGACTGGACTAATATTGGACATATTATTGTGAATGGTGCTGTTGCTCACAGATTGGACTAATATTGGACATATTGTTGTGAATGATGCTGCTGCTCACAGATTCGACTACTATTCGACATATTGTTGTGAATGGTGCTGCTGTTCACAGATTGGACGACTATTGGACATATTGTTGTGAATGGTGCTGCTGTTCACAGCTTGGACTAATATTAGACATGTTGTTGTAAATGGTTCTGATGCTCACAGATTGGACTACCATTGGAAATATTGTTGTGAATGGTGCTGCTGTTCACAGATTGGACTACTATTGGACATATTGTTGTGAATGGTGCTGCTGTTCACAGATTGGACTACTATTAGACATATTGTTGTGAATGGTGCTGTTGCTCACAGATTGGACTACTATTGGACATATTGTTGTGAATAGTGCTGCTGTTCACAGATTGGACTACTATTGGACATATTGTTGTGAATGGTGCTGCTGCTCACAGATTGGACTACTATTGGACATATTATTGTGAATGGTGCTGCTGTTCACAGATTGGACTTCTATTGGACATATTGTTGTGAATGGTGCTGTTGCTCACAGATTGGTACTATTAGACATATTGTTGTGAATGTTGCTGCTGTTCACAGATTGGACTACTATTAGACATATTGTTGTGAATGTTGCTGCTGCTCACAGATTGGACTTCTATTGGACATATTGTTGTGAATGGTGCTGTTGCTCACAGACTGGACTACTATTAGACATATTGTTGTGAATGGTGCTGCTTTCACAGATTGGACTACTATGGGACATATTGTTGTGAATGGTGCTGCTGTCACAGATTGGACAACTATCGCACATGTTGTTGTGAATCGTGTTGCTGCTCACAGATTGGACTACTATTAGACATATTGTTGTGAATGGTGCTGCTGCTCACAGATTGGACAACTATTGGACATATTGTTGTGAATGGTGCTGCTATTCACAGATTGGACTACTGTTGGACATATTGTTGTGACTGGTGCTGCTGTTCACAGATTGGACTTCTATTGGACATATTGTTGTGAATGGTGCTGTTGCTCACAGATTGGTACTATTAGACATATTGTTGTGAATGTTGCTGCTGTTCACAGATTGGACTACTATTGGACATATTGTTGTGAATGGTGCTGCTGTTCACAGATTGGACTAATATTGGACATATTGTTGTGAATGGTGCTGCGGTTCACAGGTTGGACTACTATTGGACATGTTGTTGTGAATGGTGCTGCTGTTCACAGACTGGACTTCTATTGGACATATTGTTGTGAATGGTGCTGTTGCTCACAGACTGGACTACTATTAGACATATTGTTGTGAATGGTGCTGCTGTTCACAGATTGGACTACTATTGGACATATTGTTGTGAATGGTGCTGCTGTTCACAGATTGGACTACTATTGGACATATTGTTGTGAATGGTGCTGTTGCTCACAGATTGGACTAATATTGGACACATTGTTGTGAATGATGCTGCTGCTCACAGATTCGACTACTATTCGACATATTGTTGTGAATGGTGCTGCTGTTCACAGATTGGACTACTATTGGACATATTGTTGTGAATGGTGCTGCTGTTCACAGATTGGACTAATATTAGACATTTTGTTGTGAATGGTTCTGATGCTCACAGATTGGACTACTATTGGAAATATTGTTGTGAATGGTGCTGCTGTTCACAGATTGGACTACTATTGGACATATTGTTGTGAATGGTGCTGCTGTTCACAGATTGGACTACTATTGGACATATTGTTGTGAATGGTGCTGCTGCTCACAGACTGGACTAATATTGGACATATTGTTGTGAATGATGCTGCTGCTCACAGATTGGACTAATATTGGACATATTGTTGTGAATGATGCTGCTGCTCACAGATTCGACTACTATTCGACATATTGTTATGAATGGTGCTGCTGTTCACAGATTGGACTACTATTGGACATATTGTTGTGAATGGTGCTGTTGCTCACAGATTGGACTAATATTGGACATATTGTTGTGAATGATGCTGCTGCTCACAGATTGGACTACTATTCGACATATTGTTGTGAATGGTGCTGCTGTTCACAGATTGGACTACGATTGGACATATTGTTGTGAATGGTGCTGCTGTTCACAGATTGGACTAATATTAGACATATTGTTGTAAATGGTTCTGATGCTCACAGATTGGACTACTATTGGACATATTGTTGTGAATGGTGCTGCTGTTCACAGATTGGACTAATAAAGGACAGATTGTTGTGAATGGTGCTGTTGCTCACAGATTGGACTACTATTGGACATATTGTTGTGAATAGTGCTGCTGTTCACAGATTGGACTACTATTGGACATATTGTTGTGAATGGTGCTGCTGCTCACAGATTGGACTACTATTGGACATATTGTTGTGAATGGTGCTGCTGTTCACAGATTGGACTTCTATTGGACATATTGTTGTGAATGGTGCTGTTGCTCACAGATTGGTACTATTAGACATATTGTTGTGAATGTTGCTGCTGTTCACAGATTGGACTACTATTAGACATATTGTTGTGAATGTTGCTGCTGCTCACAGATTGGAATTCTATTGGACATATTGTTGTGAATGGTGCTGTTGCTCACAGACTGGACTACTATTAGACATATTGTTGTGAATGGTGCTGCTTTCACAGATTGGACTACTATTGGACATATTGTTGTGAATGGTGCTGCTGTCACAGATTGGACAACTATCGCACATGTTGTTGTGAATCGTGTTGCTGCTCACAGATTGGTCTACTATTAGACATATTGTTGTGAATGGTGCTGCTGCTCACAGATTGGACAACTATTGGACATATTGTTGTGAATGGTGCTGCTATTCACAGATTGGACTAATGTTGGACATATTGTTGTGACTGGTGCTGCTGTTCACAGATTGGACTACTGTTGGACATATTGTTGTGACTGGTGCTGCTGTTCACAGATTGGACAACTATTAGACATATTGTTGTGAATGTTGCTGCTGTTCATAGATTGGACTACTATTGGACATATTGTTGTGAATGGTGCTGCTGTTCACAGATTGGACTAATATTGGACATATTGTTGTGAATGGTGCTGCTGTTCACAGGTTGGACTACTATTGGACATATTGTTGTGAATGGTGCTGCTGTTCACAAATTGGACTGCTATTAGACATATTGTTGTGAATGGTTCTGATGCTCACAGATTGGACTACTATTGGACATATTGTTGTGAATGGTGCTGCTGTTCAGAGATTGGACTACTATTGGACATATTGTTGTGAATCGTGCTGCTGTTCACAGATTGGACTACTATTAGAAATAGTGTTGTGAATGGTGGTGCTGTTCACAGATTGGACTACTATTGGACATATTGTTGTGAATGGTGCTGCTGTTCACAGATTGGACTAATATTAGGCATATTGTTGTGAATGGTTCTGATGCTCACAGATTGGACCACTATTGGAAATATTGTTGTGAATGGTGCTGCTGTTCACAGATTGGACTACTATTGGACATATTGTTGTGAATGGTGCTGCTGTTCACAGATTGGACTACTATTGGACATATTGCTGTGAATGGTGCTGTTGCTCACAGACTGGACTAATATTGGACATATTGTTGTGAATGATGCTGCTGCTCACAGATTGTACTAATATTGGACATATTGTTGTGAATGATGCTGCTGATCACAGATTCGACTACTATTCGACATATTGTTGTGAATGGTGCTGCTGTTCACAGATTGGACTACTATTGGACATATTGTTGTGAATGGTGCTGCTGTTCACAGATTGGACTAATATTAGACATATTGTTGTGAAAGGTTCTGATGCTCACAGATTGGACTACTATTGGAAATATTGTTGTGAATTGTGCTGCTGTTCACAGATTGGACTACTATTGGACATATTGTTGTGAATGGTGCTGCTGTTCACAGATTGGACTACTATTGGACATATTGTTGTGAATGGTGCTGCTGCTCACAGACTGGACTAATATTGGACATATTGTTGTGAATGATGCTGCTGCTCACAGATTGGACTAATATTGGACATATTGTTGTGAATGATGCTGCTGCTCACAGATTGGACTACTATTGGACATATTGTTGTGAATGGTGCTGCTGTTCACAGATTGGACTACTATTGGACATATTGTTGTGAAATGTGCTGCTGTTCACAGATTGGACTACTATTGGACATATTGTTGTGAATGGTGCTGTTGCTCACAGATTGGACTAATATTGGACATATTGCTGTGAATGGTGCTGCTGCTCACAGATTCGACTACTATTCGACATATTGTTGTGAATGGTGCTGCTGTTCACAGATTGGACTACTATTGGACATATTGTTGTGAATGGTGCTGTTGCTCACAGATTGGACTAATATTGGACATATTGTTGTGAATGATGCTGCTGCTCACAGATTCGACTACTATTCGACATATTGTTGTGAATGGTGCTGCTGTTCACAGATTGGACTACTATTGGACATATTGTTGTGAATGGTGCTGCTGTTCACAGATTGGACTACTATTGGACATATTGTTGTGAATGGTGCTGCTGCTCACAGACTGGACTAATATTGGACATATTGTTGTGAATGATGCTGCTGCTCACAGATTGGACTAATATTGGACATATTGTTGTGAATGATGCTGCTGCTCACAGATTGGACTACTATTGGACATATTGTTGTGAATGGTGCTGCTGTTCACAGATTGGACTACTATTGGACATATTGCTGTGAATGGTGCTGCTGCTCACAGATTGGACTAATGTTGGACATATTGTTGTGAATGATGCTGCTGCTCACAGATTCGACTACTATTCGACATATTGTTGTGAATGGTGCTGCTGTTCACAGATTGGACTACTATTGGACATATTGTTGTGAATGGTGCTGTTGCTCACAGATTGGACTAATATTGGACATATTGTTGTGAATGATGCTGCTGCTCACAGATTCGACTACTATTCGACATATTGTTGTGAATGGTGCTGCTGTTCACAGATTGGACTACTATTGGACATATTGTTGTGAATGGTGCTGCTGTTCACAGATTGGACTACTATTGGACATATTGTTGTGAATGGTGCTGCTGCTCACAGACTGGACTAATATTGGACATATTGTTGTGAATGATGCTGCTGCTCACAGATTGGACTAATATTGGACATATTGTTGTGAATGATGCTGCTGCTCACAGATTCGACTACTATTCGACATATTGTTGTGAATGGTGCTGCTGTTCACAGATTGGACTACTATTGGACATATTGTTGTGAATGGTGCTGCTGTTCACAGATTGGACTACTATTGGACATATTGTTGTGAATGGTGCTGTTGCTCACAGATTGGACTAATATTGGACATATTGTTGTGAATGGTGGTGCTGCTCACAGATTCGACTACTATTAGACATATTGTTGTGAATGGTGCTGCTGTTCGCAGATTGGACTACTATTGGACATATTGTTGTGAATGGTGCTGTTGCTCACAGATTGGACTCATATTGGACATATTGTTGTGAATGATGCTGCTGCTCACAGATTCGTCTACTATTCGACATATTGTTGTGAATGGTGCTGCTGTTCACAGATTGGACTACTATTGGACATATTGTTGTGAATGGTGCTGCTGTTCACAGATTGGACTAATATTGGACATATTGTTGTGAATGGTGCTGCTGTTCACAGATTGGACTAATATTAGACATATTGTTGTGAATGGTTCTGATGCTCACAGATTGGACGACTATTGGAAATATTGTTGTGAATGCTGCTGCTGTTCACAGATTGGACTACTATTGGACATATTGTTGTGAATGGTGCTGCTGTTCACAGATTGGACTACTATTGGACATATTGCTGTGAATGGTGCTGCTGCTCACAGATTGGACTAATATTGGACATATTGTTGTGAATGATGCTGCTGCTCACAGATTCGACTACTATTCGACATATTGTTGTGAATGGTGCTGCTGTTCACAGTTTGGACTACTATTGGACATATTGTTGTGAATGGTGCTGTTGCTCACAGATTGGACTAATATTGGACATATTGTTGTGAATGATGCTGCTGCTCACAGATTCGACTACTATTCGACATATTGTTGTGAATGGTGCTGCTGTTCACAGATTGGACTACTATTGGACATATTGTTGTGAATGGTGCTGCTGTTCACAGATTGGACTACTATTGGACATATTGTTGTGAATGGTGCTGCTGCTCACAGACTGGACTAATATTGGATATATTGTTGTGAATGATGCTGCTGCTCACAGATTGGACTAATATTGGACATATTGTTGTGAATGATGCTGCTGCTCACAGATTCGACTACTATTCGACATATTGTTGTGAATGGTGCTGCTGTTCACAGATTGGACTACTATTGGACATATTGTTGTGAATGGTGCTGCTGTTCACAGATTGGACTACTATTGGACATATTGTTGTGAATGGTGCTGTTGCTCACAGATTGGACGAATATTGGACATATTGTTGTGAATGATGCTGCTGCTCACAGATTCGACTACTATTCGACATATTGTTGTGAATGGTGCTGCTGTTCACAGATTGGACTATTATTGGACATATTGTTGTGAATGGTGCTGTTGCTCACAGATTGGACTAATATTGGACATATTGTTGTGAATGATGCTGCTGCTCACAGATTCGACTACTATTCGACATATTGTTGTGAATGGTGCTGCTGTTCACAGATTGGACTACTATTGGACATATTGTTGTGAATGGTGCTGCTGTTCACAGATTGGAATATTTTGGACATATTGTTGTGAATGGTGCTGCTGCTCACAGACTGGACTAATATTGGACATATTGTTGTGAATGATGCTGCTGCTCACAGATTGGACTAATATTGGACATATTGTTGTGAATGATGCTGCTGCTCACAGATTCGACTACTATTCGACATATTGTTGTGAATGGTGCTGCTGTTCACAGATTGGACTACTATTGGACATATTGTTGTGAATGGTGCTGCTGTTCAAAGATTGGACGAATATTAGACATATTGTTGTGAATGGTTCTGATGCTCACAGATTGGACTACTATTGGAAATATTCTTTTGAATGGTGCTGCTGTTCACAGATTGGACTACTATTGGACATATTGTTGTGAATGGTGCTGCTGTTCACAGATTGGACTACTATTGGACATATTGTTGTGAATGGTGCTGTTGCTCACAGATTGGACTAATATTGGACATATTGTTGTGAATGATGCTGCTGCTCACAGATTCGCCTACTATTCGACATATTGTTGTGAATGGTGCTGCTGTTCACAGATTGGACTAATATTAGACATATTGTTGTGAATGGTTCTGATGCTCACAGATTGGACTACTGTTGGAAATATTGTTGTGAATGGTGCTGCTGTTCACAGATTTGACTACTATTGGACATATTGTTGTGAATGGTGCTGCTGTTCACAGATTGGACTACTATTGGACATATTGTTGTGAATGGTGCTGCTGCTCACAGACTGGACTAATATTGGACATATTGTTGTGAATGATGCTGCTGCTCACAGATTGGACTAATATTGGACATATTGTTGTGAATGATGCTGCTGCTCACAGATTCGACTACTATTCGACATATTGTTGTGAATGGTGCTGCTGTTCACAGATTGGACTACTATTGGACATATTGTTGTGAATGGTGCTGCTGTTCACAGATTGGACTACTATTGGACATATTGTTGTGAATGGTGCTGCTGCTCACAGACTGGACTAATATTGGACATATTGTTGTGAATGGTGCTGCTGTTCACAGATTGGACTACTATTGGACATATTGTTGTGAATGGTGCTGCTGTTCACAGATTGGACTACTATTGGACATATTGTTGTGAATGGTGCTGTTGCTCACAGATTGGACTAATATTGGACATATTGTTGTGAATGGTGCTGCTGTTCACAGATTGGACTACTATTGGACATATTGTTGTGAATGGTGCTGCTGTTCACAGATTGGACTAATATTGGACATATTGTTGTGAATGATGCTGCTGCTCACAGATTCGACTACTATTCGACATATTGTTGTGAATGGTGCTGCTGTTCACAGATTGGACTACTATTGGACATATTGTTGTGAATGGTGCTGCTGTTCACAGATTCGACTTCGATTGGACATATTGATGTGGATGGTTCTGTTGCTCACAGATTGGTACTATTAGACATATTGTTGTGAATGTTGCTGCTGCTCACAGATTGGACTTCTGTTGGACATACTGTTGTGAATGGTGCTGTTGCTCACAGATTGGACTAATATTGGACATATTGTTGTGAATGTTGCTGCTGCTCACAGATTGGACTTCTATTGGACATATTGTTGTGAATGGTGCTGTTGCTCACAGACTGGACTACTATTGGACATATTGTTGTGAATGGTGCTGTTGCTCACAGATTGGACTAATATTGGACATATTGTTGTGAATGATGCTGCTGCTCACAGATTCGTCTACTATTCGACATATTGTTGTGAATGGTGCTGCTGTTCACAGATTGGACTACTATTGGACATATTGCTGTGAATGGTGCTGCTGTTCACAGATTGGACTAATATTGGACATATTGTTGTGAATGGTGCTGCTGTTCACAGATTGGACTAATATTAGACATATTGTTGTGAATGGTTCTGATGCTCACAGATTGGACGACTATTGGAAATATTGTTGTGAATGCTGCTGCTGTTCACAGATTGGACTACTATTGGACATATTGTTGTGAATGGTGCTGCTGTTCACAGATTGGACTACGATTGGACATATTGCTGTGAATGGTGCTGCTGCTCACAGATTGGACTAATATTGGACATATTGTTGTGAATGATGCTGCTGCTCACAGATTCGACTACTATTCGACATATTGTTGTGAATGGTGCTGCTGTTCACAGATTGGACTACTATTGGACATATTGTTGTGAATGGTGCTGTTGCTCACAGATTGGACTAATATTGGACATATTGTTGTGAATGATGCTGCTGCTCACAGATTCGACTACTATTCGACATATTGTTGTGAATGGTGCTGCTGTTCACAGATTGGACTACTATTGGACATATTGTTGTGAATGGTGCTGCTGTTCACAGATTGGACTACTATTGGACATATTGTTGTGAATGGTGCTGCTGCTCACAGACTGGACTAATATTGGATATATTGTTGTGAATGATGCTGCTGCTCACAGATTGGACTAATATTGGACATATTGTTGTGAATGATGCTGCTGCTCACAGATTCGACTACTATTCGACATATTGTTGTGAATGGTGCTGCTGTTCACAGATTGGACTACTATTGGACATATTGTTGTGAATGGTGCTGCTGTTCACAGATTGGACTACTATTGGACATATTGTTGTGAATGGTGCTGTTGCTCACAGATTGGACTAATATTGGACATATTGTTGTGAATGATGCTGCTGCTCACAGATTCGACTACTATTCGACATATTGTTGTGAATGGTGCTGCTGTTCACAGATTGGACTACTATTGGACATATTGTTGTGAATGGTGCTGTTGCTCACAGATTGGACTAATATTGGACATATTGTTGTGAATGATGCTGCTGCTCACAGATTCGACTACTATTCGACATATTGTTGTGAATGGTGCTGCTGTTCACAGATTGGACTACTATTGGACATATTGTTGTGAATGGTGCTGCTGTTCACAGATTGGAATATTTTGGACATATTGTTGTGAATGGTGCTGCTGCTCACAGACTGGACTAATATTGGACATATTGTTGTGAATGATGCTGCTGCTCACAGATTGGACTAATATTGGACATATTGTTGTGAATGATGCTGCTGCTCACAGATTCGACTACTATTCGACATATTGTTGTGAATGGTGCTGCTGTTCACAGATTGGACTACTATTGGACATATTGTTGTGAATGGTGCTGCTGTTCAAAGATTGGACTAATATTAGACATATTGTTGTGAATGGTTCTGATGCTCACAGATTGGACTACTATTGGAAATATTCTTGTGAATGGTGCTGCTGTTCACAGATTGGACTACTATTGGACATATTGTTGTGAATGGTGCTGCTGTTCACAGATTGGACTACTATTGGACATATTGTTGTGAATGGTGCTGTTGCTCACAGATTGGACGAATATTGGACATATTGTTGTGAATGATGCTGCTGCTCACAGATTCGACTACTATTCGACATATTGTTGTGAATGGTGCTGCTGTTCACAGATTGGACTAATATTAGACATATTGTTGTGAATGGTTCTGATGCTCACAGATTGGACTACTGTTGGAAATATTGTTGTGAATGGTGCTGCTGTTCACAGATTGGACTACTGTTGGACATATTGTTGTGAATGGTGCTGCTGCTCACAGACTGGACTAATATTGGACATATTGTTGTGAATGGTGCTGCTGTTCACAGATTGGACTACTATTGGACATATTGTTGTGAATGGTGCTGCTGTTCGCAGATTGGACTACTATTGGACATATTGTTGTGAATGGTGCTGTTGCTCACAGATTGGACTAATATTGGACATATTGTTGTGAATGGTGCTGCTGTTCACAGATTGGACTACTATTGGACATATTGTTGTGAATGGTGCTGCTGTTCACAGATTGGACTAATATTGGACATATTGTTGTGAATGATGCTGCTGCTCACAGATTCGACTACTATTCGACATATTGTTGTGAATGGTGCTGCTGTTCACAGATTGGACTACTATTGGACATATTGTTGTGAATGGTGCTGCTGTTCACAGATTCGACTTCGATTGGACATATTGATGTGGATGGTTCTGTTGCTCACAGATTGGTACTATTAGACATATTGTTGTGAATGTTGCTGCTGCTCACAGATTGGACTTCTGTTGGACATACTGTTGTGAATGGTGCTGTTGCTCACAGATTGGACTAATATTGGACATATTGTTGTGAATGTTGCTGCTGCTCACAGATTGGACTTCTATTGGACATATTGTTGTGAATGGTGCTGTTGCTCACAGACTGGACTACTATTGGACATATTGTTGTGAATGGTGCTGCTTTCACAGATTGGACTAATATTAGACATATTGTTGTGAATGGTGCTGCTGTCACAGATTGGACAACTATCGGACATATTGTTGTGAATCGTGTTGCTGCTCACAGATTGGACTACTATTAGACATATTGTTGTGAATGGTGCTACTGCTCACAGATTGGACTACTATTGGACATATTGTTGTGAATGGTGCTGCTGCTCACAGATTGGACTACTATTGGACATATTGTTGTGAATGGTGCTGCTGTTCACAGATTGGACTTCTGTTGGACATATTGTTGTGAATGGTGCTGCTGTTCACAGATTGGTACTATTAGACATATTGTTGTGAATGTTGCTGCTGTTCACAGATTGGACTACTATTAGACATATTGTTGTGAATGTTGCTGCTGCTCACAGATTGGACTTCTATTGGACATATTGTTGTGAATGGTGCTGTTGCTCACAGACTGGACTACTATTAGACATATTGTTGTGAATGGTGCTGCTTTCACAGATTCGACTACTATTGGACATATTGTTGTGAATGGTGCAGCTGCTCACAGATTGGACAACTATTGGACATATTGTTGTGAATGGTGCTGCTGCTCACAGCCTGGACTACTATTGGACATATTGTTGTGAATGGTGCTGTTGCTCACAGATTGGACTAAAATTGGACATATTGTTGTGAATGATGCTGCTGCTCACAGATTCGACTACTATTAGACATATTGTTGTGAATGTTGCTGCTGTTCACAGATTGGACTACGATTGGACATATTGTTGTGACTGGTGCTGCTGTTCACAGAATTGGACTACTATTGGACATATTGTTGTGAATGGTGCTGCTGCTCACAGATTGGACTACTGTTGGACATATTGTTGTGAATGGTGCTGCTGTTCACAGATTGGACTTCTATTGGACATATTGTTGTGAATGGTGCTGTTGCTCACAGATTGGTACTATTAGACATATTGTTGTGAATGTTGCTGCTGTTCACAGATTGGACTACTATTAGACATATTGTTGTGAATGTTGCTGCTGCTCACAGATTGGACTTCTATCAGACATATTGTTGTGAATGGTGCTGCTATTCACAGATTGGACTACTGTTGGACATGTTGTTGTGAATGGTGCTGCTGTTCACAGATTGGACTAATATTGGACATATTGTTGTGAATGGTGCTGCTGTTCACAGATTGGACTACTATTGGACATATTGTTGTGAATGGTGCTGCTGCTCACAGCCTGGACTACTATTGGACATATTGTTGTGAATGGTGCTGTTGCTCACAGATTGGACTAAAATTGGACATATTGTTGTGAATGATGCTGCTGCTCACAGATTCGACTACTATTAGACATATTGTTGTGAATGTTGCTGCTGTTCACAGATTGGACTACGATTGGACATATTGTTGTGACTGGTGCTGCTGTACACAGAATTGGACTACTATTGGACATATTGTTGTGAATGGTGCTGCTGCTCACAGATTGGACTACTATTGGACATATTTTTGTGAATGGTGCTGCTGTTCACAGATTGGACTTCTATTGGACATATTGTTGTGAATGGTGCTGTTGCTCACAGATTGGTACTATTAGACATATTGTTGTGAATGTTGCTGCTGTTCACAGATGTGACTACTATTAGACATATTGTTGTGAATGTTGCTGCTGCTCACAGATTGGACTTCTATTGGACATATTGTTGTGAATGGTGCTGTTGCTCACAGCCTGGACTACTATTAGACATATTGTTGTGAATGGTGCTGCTTTCACAGATTGGACTACTATTGGACATATTGTTGTGAATGGTGCTGCTGTCACAGATTGGACAACTATCGCACATATTGTTGTGAATCGTGTTGCTGCTCACAGATTGGACGACAATTAGACATATTGTTGTGAATGGTGCTGCTGCTCACAGATTGGACAACTATTGGACATATTGTTGTGAATGGTGCTGCTATTCACAGATTGGACTTCTGTTGGACATATTGTTGTGACTGGTGCTGCTGTTCACAGAATTGGACTAATATTGGACATATTGTTGTGAATGGTGCTGCTGTTGACAGATTGGACTACTATTGGACATATTGTTGTGAATGGTGATGCTGTTCACAGATTGGACTTCTATTCGACATGTTGTTGTGAATGGTGCTGTTGCTCACAGATTGGAACTACTAGACATATTGTTGTGAATGTTGCTGCTGCTCACAGATTGGACTTCTATTGGACATATTGTTGTGAATGGTGCTGTTGCTCACAGACTGGACTATATTAGACATATTGTTGTGAATGGTGCTGCTGTTCACAGATTGGACTACTATTGGACATATTGTTGTGAATGGTGCTGCTGTCACAGATTGGACAACTATCGGACATATTGTTGTGAACGGTGTTTCTGCTCACAGATTGGACTACTATTAGACATATTGTTGTGAATTCTGCTGCTGTTCACAGATTGGCCTACTATTGAACATATTGTTGCGAATGGTGCTGCTACTCACAGATTGGCCTAGTATTGAACATATTGTTGTGAATGGTGCTGCTGCTCACAGATTGGACTACTATTGGACATATTGTTGTGAATGGTGCTGTTGCTCACAGATTGGTACTATTAGACATATTGTTGTGAATGTTGCTGCTGTTCACAGATTGGACTAATATTAGACATATTGTTGTGAATGGTGCTGCTGCTCACAGATTGGACTACTATTGGACATATTGTTGTGAATGTTGCTGCTGCTCACAGATTGGACTTCTATTAGACATATTGTTGTGAATTGTGCTGCTATTCACAGATTGGACTACTGTTGGACATGTTGTTGTGAATGGTGCTGCTGTTCACAGATTGGACTAATATTGGACATATTGTTGTGAATGGTGCTGCTGTTCACAGATTGGACTACTATTGGACATATTGTTGTGAATGGTGCTGCTGCTCACAGCCTGGACTACTATTGGACATATTGTTGTGAATGGTGCTGTTGCTCACAGATTGGACTAAAATTGGACATATTGTTGTGAATGATGCTGCTGCTCACAGATTCGACTACTATTAGACATATTGTTGTGAATGTTGCTGCTGTTCACAGATTGGACTACGATTGGACATATTGTTGTGACTGGTGCTGCTGTACACATAATTGGACTACTATTGGACATATTGTTGTGAATGGTGCTGCTGCTCACAGATTGGACTACTATTGGACATATTGTTGTGAATGGTGCTGCAGTTCACAGATTGGACTTCTATTGGACATATTGTTGTGAATGGTGCTGTTGCTCACAGATTGGTACTATTAGACATATTGTTGTGAATGTTGCTGCTGTTCACAGATTGGACTACTATTAGACATATTGTTGTGAATGTTGCTGCTGCTCACAGATTGGACTTCTATTGGACATATTGTTGTCAATGGTGCTGTTGCTCACAGACTGGACTACTATTAGACATATTGTTGTGAATGGTGCTGCTTTCACAGATTGGACTGCGATTGGACATATTGTTGTGAATGGTGCTGCTGCTCACAGATTGGACAACTATCGCACATATTGTTGTGAATCGTGTTGCTGCTCACAGATTGGACTACTATTAGACATATTGTTGTGAATGGTGCTGCTGCTCACAGATTGGACAACTATTGGACATATTGTTGTGAATGGTGCTGCTATTCACAGATTGGACTACTGTTGGACATATTGTTGTGACTGGTGCTGCTGTTCACAGAAATGGACTACTATTGGACATATTGTTGTGAATGGTGCTGCTGTTCACAGATTGGACTACTATTGGACATATTGTTGTGAATGGTGCTGCTGTTCACAGATTGGACTTCTGTTCGACATGTTGTTGTGAATGGTACTGTTGCTCACAGATTGGTACTATTAGACATATTGTTGTGAATGTTGCTGCTGCTCACAGATTGGACTTCGATTGGACATATTGTTGTGAATGGTGCTGTTGCTCACAGACTGGACTACTATTAGACATATTGTTGTGAATGGTGCTGCTGTTCACAGATTGGACTACTATTGGACATATTGTTGTGAATGGTGCTGCTGTCACAGATTGGACAACTATCGGACATATTGTTGTGAACGGTGTTTCTGCTCACAGATTGGACTACTATTAGACATATTGTTGTGAATGGTGCTGCTGTTCACAGATTGGCCTACTATTGAACATATTGTTGCGAATGGTGCTGCTACTCACAGATTGGCCTAGTATTGAACATATTGTTGTGAATGGTGCTGCTGCTCACAGATTGGACTACTATTGGGCATATTGTTGTGAATGGTGCTGCTGTTCACAGATTGGACTACTATTGGACATATTGTTGTGAATGGTGCTGCTGCTCACAGACTGGACTACCATTGGACATATTGTTGTGAATGGTGCTGTTGCTCACAGATTGGACTAATATTGGACATATTGTTGTGAATGATGCTGCTGCTCACAGATTCGACTACTATTAGCCATATTGTTGTGAATGTTGCTGCTGTTCACAGATTGGACTACGATTGGACATATTGTTGTGACTGGTGCTGCTGTTCACAGAATTGGACTACTATTGGACATATTGTTGTGAATGGTGCTATTGCTCACAGATTGGTACTATTAGACATATTGTTGTGAATGTTGCTGCTGTTCACAGATTGGACTACTATTAGACATATTGTTGTGAATGTTGCTGCTGCTCACAGATTGGACTTCTATTGGACATATTGTTGTGAATGGTGCTGTTGCTCACAGACTGGACTACTATTCGACATATTGTTGTGAATGGTGCTGCTTTCACAGATTGGACTACTATTGGACATATTGTTGTGAATGGTGCTGCTGTCACAGATTGGACAACTATCGCACATATTGTTGTGAATCGTGTTGCTGCTCACAGATTGGACTACTATTAGACATATTGTTGTGAATGATGCTGCTGCTCACAGATTCGACTACTATTCGACATATTGTTGTGAATGGTGCTGCTGTTCACAGACTGGACTACTATTAGACATATTGTTGTGAATGGTGCTGCTGCTCACAGACTGGACCACTATTGGACATATTGTTGTGAATGGTGCTGTTGCTCACAGATTGGACTAATATTGGACATATTGTTGTGAATGTTGCTGCTGCTCACAGATTGGACTTCTATTGGACATATTGTTGTGAATGGTGCTGTTGCTCACAGACTGGACTACTATTGGACATATTGTTGTGAATGGTGCTGCTTTCACAGATTGGACTAATATTAGACATATTGTTGTGAATGGTGCTGCTGTCACAGATTGGACAACTATCGGACATATTGTTGTGAATCGTGTTGCTGCTCACAGATTGGACTACTATTAGACATATTGTTGTGAATGGTGCTGCTGCTCACAGATTGGACTACTATTGGACATATTGTTGTGAATGGTGCTGCTGCTCACAGATTGGACTACTATTGGACATATTGTTGTGAATGGTGCTGCTGTTCACAGATTGGACTTCTGTTTGACATATTGTTGTGAATGGTGCTGCTGTTCACAGATTGGTACTATTAGACATATTGTTGTGAATGTTGCTGCTGTTCACAGATTGGACTACTATTAGACATATTGTTGTGAATGTTGCTGCTGACAGATTGGACTTCTATTGGACATATTGTTGTGAATGGTGCTGTTGCTCACAGACTGGACTGCTATTAGACATATTGTTGTGAATGGTGCTGCTTTCACAGATTCGACTACTATTGGACATATTGTTGTGAATGGTGCAGCTGCTCACAGATTCGACAACTATTGGACATATTGTTGTGAATGGTGCTGCTGCTCACAGCCTGGACTGCTATTGGACATATTGTTGTGAATGGTGCTGTTGCTCACAGATTGGACTAAAATTGGACATATTGTTGTGAATGATGCTGCTGCTCACAGATTCGACTACTATTAGACATATTGTTGTGAATGTTGCTGCTGTTCACAGATTGGACTACGATTGGACATATTGTTGTGACTGGTGCTGCTGTTCACAGAATTGGACTACTATTGGACATATTGTTGTGAATGGTGCTGCTGCTCACAGATTGCACTACTGTTGGACATATTGTTGTGAATGGTGCTGCTGTTCACAGATTGGACTTCTATTGGACATATTGTTGTGAATGGTGCTGTTGCTCACAGATTGGTACTATTAGACATATTGTTGTGAATGTTGCTGCTGTTCACAGATTGGACTACTATTAGACATATTGTTGTGAATGTTGCTGCTGCTCACAGATTGGACTTCTATTAGACATATTGTTGTGAATGGTGCTGCTATTCACAGATTGGACTACTGTTGGACATGTTGTTGTGAATGGTGCTGCTGTTCACAGATTGGACTAATATTGGACATATTGTTGTGAATGGTGCTGCTGTTCACAGATTGGACTACTATTGGACATATTGTTGTGAATGGTGCTGCTGCTCACAGCCTGGACTACTATTGGACATATTGTTGTGAATGGTGCTGTTGCTCACAGATTGGACTAAAATTGGACATATTGTTGTGAATGATGCTGCTGCTCACAGATTCGACTACTATTAGACATATTGTTGTGAATGTTGCTGCTGTTCACAGATTGGACTACGATTGGACATATTGTTGTGACTGGTGCTGCTGTACACAGAATTGGACTACTATTGGACATATTGTTGTGAATGGTGCTGCTGCTCACAGATTGGACTACTATTGGACATATTTTTGTGAATGGTGCTGCTGTTCACAGATTGGACTTCTATTGGACATGTTGTTGTGAATGGTGCTGTTGCTCACAGATTGGTACTATTAGACATATTGTTGTGAATGTTGCTGCTGTTCACAGATGTGACTACTATTAGACATATTGTTGTGAATGTTGCTGCTGCTCACAGATTGGACTTCTATTGGACATATTGTTGTGAATGGTGCTGTTGCTCACAGACTGGACTACTATTAGACATATTGTTGTGAATGGTGCTGCTTTCACAAATTGGACTACTATTGGACATATTGTTGTGAATGGTGCTGCTGTCACAGATTGGCCAACTATCGCACATATTGTTGTGAATCGTGTTGCTGCTCACAGATTGGACTACAATTAGACATATTGTTGTGAATGGTGCTGCTGCTCACAGATTGGACAACTATTGGACATATTGTTGTGAATGGTGCTGCTATTCACAGATTGGACTACTGTTGGACATATTGTTGTGACTGGTGCTGCTGTTCACAGAATTGGACTACTATTGGACATATTGTTGTGAATGGTGCTGCTGTTCACAGATTGGACTACTATTGGACATATTGTTGTGAATGGTGATGCTGTTCACAGATTGGACTTCTATTCGACATGTTGTTGTGAATGGTGCTGTTGCTCACAGATTGGAACTATTAGACATATTGTTGTGAATGTTGCTGCTGCTCACAGATTGGACTTCTATTGGACATATTGTTGTGAATGATGCTGTTGCTCACAGACTGGACTACTATTAGACATATTGTTGTGAATGGTGCTGCTTTCACAGATTGGACTATATTGGACATATTGTTGTGAATGGTGCTGCTGTCACAGATTGGACAACTATCGCACATATTGTTGTGAATCGTGTTGCTGCTCACAGATTGGACTACTATTAGACAGATTGTTGTGAATGATGCTGCTGCTCACAGATTCGACTACTATTCGACATATTGTTGTGAATGGTGCTGCTGTTCACAGATTGGACTGCTATTGGACATATTGTTGTGAATGGTGCTGCTGTTCACAGATTCGACTTCGATTGGACATATTGATGTGGATGGTTCTGTTGCTCACAGATTGGTACTATTAGACATATTGTTGTGAATGTTGCTGCTGCTCACAGATTGGACTTCTGTTGGACATATTGTAGTGAATGGTGCTGTTGCTCACAGACTGGACTACTATTAGACATATTGTTGTGAATGGTGCTGCTGCTCACAGACTGGACTACTATTGGACATATTGTTGTGAATGGTGCTGTTGCTCACAGATTGGACTAATATTGGACATATTGTTGTGAATGTTGCTGCTGCTCACAGATTGGACTTCTATTGGACATATTGTTGTGAATGGTGCTGTTGCTCACAGACTGGACTACTATTGGACATATTGTTGTGAATGGTGCTGCTTTCACAGATTGGACTAATATTAGACATATTGTTGTGAATGGTGCTGCTGTAACAGATTGGACAACTATCGGACATATTGTTGTGAATCGTGTTGCTGCTCACAGATTGGACTACTATTAGACATATTGTTGTGAATGGTGCTGCTGCTCACAGATTGGACTACTATTAGACATATTGTTGTGAATGTTGCTGCTGACAGATTGGACTTCTATTGGACATATTGTTGTGAATGGTGCTGTTGCTCACAGACTGGACTACTATTAGACATATTGTTGTGAATGGTGCTGCTTTCACAGATTCGACTACTATTGGACATATTGTTGTGAATGGTGCAGCTGCTCACAGATTGTACAACTATTGGACATATTGTTGTGAATGGTGCTGCTGCTCACAGCCTGGACTGCTATTGGACATATTGTTGTGAATGGTGCTGTTGCTCACAGATTGGACTAAAATTGGACATATTGTTGTGAATGATGCTGCTGCTCACAGATTCGACTACTATTAGACATATTGTTGTGAATGTTGCTGCTGTTCACAGATTGGACTACGATTGGACATATTGTTGTGACTGGTGCTGCTGTTCACAGAATTGGACTACTATTGGACATATTGTTGTGAATGGTGCTGCTGCGCACAGATTGCACTACTGTTGGACATATTGTTGTGAATGGTGCTGCTGTTCACAGATTGGACTTCTATTGGACATATTGTTGTGAATGGTGCTGTTGCTCACAGATTGGTACTATTAGACATATTGTTGTGAATGTTGCTGCTGTTCACAGATTGGACTACTATTAGACATATTGTTGTGAATGTTGCTGCTGCTCACAGATTGGACTTCTATTAGACATATTGTTGTGAATGGTGCTGCTATTCACAGATTGGACTACTGTTGGACATGTTGTTGTGAATGGTGCTGCTGTTCACAGATTGGACTAATATTGGACATATTGTTGTGAATGGTGCTGCTGTTCACAGATTGGACTACTATTGGACATATTGTTGTGAATGGTGCTGCTGCTCACAGCCTGGACTACTATTGGACATATTGTTGTGAATGGTGCTGTTGCTCACAGATTGGACTAAAATTGGACATATTGTTGTGAATGATGCTGCTGCTCACAGATTCGACTACAATTAGACATATTGTTGTGAATGTTGCTGCTGTTCACAGATTGGACTACGATTGGACATATTGATGTGACTGGTGCTGCTGTACACAGAATTGGACTACTATTGGACATATTGTTGTGAATGGTGCTGCTGCTCACAGATTGGACTACTATTGGACATATTTTTGTGAATGGTGCTGCTGTTCACAGATTGGACTTCAATTGGACATGTTGTTGTGAATGGTGCTGTTGCTCACAGATTGGTACTATTAGACATATTGTTGTGAATGTTGCTGCTGTTCACAGATGTGACTACTATTAGACATATTGTTGTGAATGTTGCTTCTGCTCACAGATTGGACTTCTATTGGACATATTGTTGTGAATGGTGCTGTTGCTCACAGACTGGACTACTATTAGACATATTGTTGTGAATGGTGCTGCTTTCACAAATTGGACTACTATTGGACATATTGTTGTGAATGGTGCTGCTGTCACAGATTGGACAACTATCGCACATATTGTTGTGAATCGTGTTGCTGCTCACAGATTGGACTACAATTAGACATATTGTTGTGAATGGTGCTGCTGCTCACAGATTGGACAACTATTGGACATATTGTTGTGAATGGTGCTGCTATTCACAGATTGGACTACTGTTGGACATATTGTTGTGACTGGTGCTGCTGTTCACAGAATTGGACTACTATTGGACATATTGTTGTGAATGGTGCTGCTGTTCACAGATTGGACTACTATTGGACATATTGTTGTGAATGGTGATGCTGTTCACAGATTGGACTTCTATTCGACATGTTGTTGTGAATGGTGCTGTTGCTCACAGATTGGAACTATTAGACATATTGTTGTGAATGTTGCTGCTGCTCACAGATTGGACTTCTATTGGACATATTGTTGTGAATGGTGCTGTTGCTCACAGACTGGACTACTATTAGACATATTGTTGTGAATGGTGCTGCTGTTCACAGATTGGACTACTATTGGACATATTGTTGTGAATGGTGCTGCTGTCACAGATTGGACAACTATCGGACATATTGTTGTGAACGGTGTTTCTGCTCACAGATTGGACTACTATTAGACATATTGTTGTGAATGGTGCTGCTGTTCACAGATTGGCCTACTATTGAACATATTGTTGCGAATGGTGCTGCTACTCACAGATTGGCCTAGTATTGAACATATTGTTGTGAATGGTGCTGCTGCTCACAGATTGGACTACTATTGGACATATTGTTGTGAATGGTGCTGTTGCTCACAGATTGGTACTATTAGACATATTGTTGTGAATGTTGCTGCTGTTCACAGAGTGGACTACTATTAGACATATTGTTGTGAATGGTGCTGCTGCTCACAGATTGGACTACTATTGGACATATTGTTGTGAATGTTGCTGCTGCTCACAGATTGGACTTCTATTAGACATATTGTTGTGAATGGTGCTGCTATTCACAGATTGGACTACTGTTGGACATGTTGTTGTGAATGGTGCTGCTGTTCACAGATTGGACTAATATTGGACATATTGTTGTGAATGGTGCTGCTGTTCACAAATTGGACTACTATTGGACATATTGTTGTGAATGGTGCTGCTGCTCACAGCCTGGACCACTATTGGACATATTGTTGTGAATGGTGCTGTTGCTCACAGATTGGACTAAAATTGGACATATTGTTGTGAATGATGCTGCTGCTCACAGATTCGACTACTATTAGACATATTGTTGTGAATGTTGCTGCTGTTCACAGATTGGACTACGATTGGACATATTGTTGTGACTGGTGCTGCTGTACACAGAATTGGACTACTATTGGACATATTGTTGTGAATGGTGCTGCTGCTCACAGATTGGACTACTATTGGACATATTGTTGTGAATGGTGCTGCTGTTCACAGATTGGACTTCTATTGGACATATTGTTGTGAATGGTGCTGTTGCTCACAGATTGGTACTATTGGACATATTGTTGTGAATGTTGCTGCTGTTCACAGATTGGACTACTATTAGACATATTGTTGTGAATGTTGCTGCTGCTCACAGATTGGACTTCTATTGGACATATTGTTGTGAATGGTGCTGTTGCTCACAGACTGGACTACTATTAGACATATTGTTGTGAATGGTGCTGCTTTCACAGATTGGACTGCTATTGGACATATTGTTGTGAATGGTGCTGCTGTCACAGATTGGACAACTATCGCACATATTGTTGTGAATCGTGTTGCTGCTCACAGATTGGACTACTATTAGACATATTGTTATGAATGGTGCTGCTGCTCACAGATTGGACAACTATTGGACATATTGTTGTGAATGGTGCTGCTATTCACAGATTGGACTACTGTTGGACATATTGTTGTGACTGGTGCTGCTGTTCACAGAATTGGACTACTATTCGACATGTTGTTGTGAATGGTGCTGTTGCTCACAGATTGGTACTATTAGACATATTGTTGTGAATGTTGCTGCTGCTCACAGATTGGACTTTTATTGGACATATTGTTGTGAATGGTGCTGTTGCTCACAGACTGGACTACTATTAGACATATTGTTGTGAATGGTGCTGCTGTTCACAGATTGGACTACTATTGGACATATTGTTGTGAATGGTGCTGCTGTCACAGATTGGACAACTATCGGACATATTGTTGTGAACGGTGTTTCTGCTCACAGATTGGACTACTATTAGACATATTGTTGTGAATGGTGCTGCTGTTCACAGATTGGCCTACTATTGAACATATTGTTGCGAATGGTGCTGCTACTCACAGATTGGCCCAGTATTGAACATATTGTTGTGAATGGTGCTGCTGCTCACAGATTGGACTACTATTGGACATATTGTTGTGAATGGTGCTGCTGTTCACAGATTGGACTACTATTGGACATATTGTTGTGAATGGTGCTGCTGCTCACAGACTGGACTACCATTGGACATATTGTTGTGAATGGTGCTGTTGCTCACAGATTGGACTAATATTGGACATATTGATGTGAATGATGCTGCTGCTCACAGATTCGACTACTATTAGACATATTGTTGTGAATGGTGCTGTTGCTCACAGATTGGACTAAAATTGGACATATTGTTGTGAATGATGCTGCTGTTCACAGATTGGACTACTATTGGACATATTGTTGTGAATGGTGCTGCTGCTCACAGCCTGGACTACTATTGGACATATTGTTGTGAATGGTGCTGTTGCTCACAGATTGGACTAAAATTGGACATATTGTTGTGAATGATGCTGCTGCTCACAGATTCGACTACTATTAGCCATATTGTTGTGAATGTTGCTGCTGTTCACAGATTGGACTACGATTGGACATATTGTTGTGACTGGTGCTGCTGTTCACAGAATTGGACTACTATTGGACATATTGTTGTGAATGGTGCTATTGCTCACAGATTGGTACTATTAGACATATTGTTGTGAATGTTGCTGCTGTTCACAGATTGGACTACTATTAGACATATTGTTGTGAATGTTGCTGCTGCTCACAGATTGGACTTCTATTGGACATATTGTTGTGAATGGTGCTGTTGCTCACAGACTGGACTACTATTAGACATATTGTTGTGAATGGTGCTGCTTTCACAGATTGGACTACTATTGGACATATTGTTGTGAATGGTGCTGCTGTCACAGATTGGACAACTATCGCACATATTGTTGTTAATCGTGTTGCTGCTCACAGATTCGACTACTATTCGACATATTGTTGTGAATGGTGCTGCTGTTCACAGATTGGACTACTATTGGACATATTGTTGTGAATGGTGCTGCTGTTCACAGATTCGACTTCGATTGGACATATTGATGTGGATGGTTCTGTTGCTCACAGATTGGTACTATTAGACATATTGTTGTGAATGTTGCTGCTGCTCACAGATTGGACTTCTGTTGGACATATTGTAGTGAATGGTGCTGTTGCTCACAGACTGGACTACTATTAGACATATTGTTGTGAATGGTGCTGCTGCTCACAGACTGGACTACTATTGGACATATTGTTGTGAATGGTGCTGTTGCTCACAGATTGGACTAATATTGGACATATTGTTGTGAATGTTGCTGCTGCTCACAGATTGGACTTCTATTGGACATATTGTTGTGAATGGTGCTGTTGCTCACAGACTGGACTACTATTGGACATATTGTTGTGAATGGTGCTGCTTTCACAGATTGGACTAATATTAGACATATTGTTGTGAATGGTGCTGCTGTCACAGATTGGACAACTATCGGACATATTGTTGTGAATCGTGTTGCTGCTCACAGATTGGACTACTATTAGACATATTGTTGTGAATGGTGCTGCTGCTCACAGATTGGACTACTATTGGACATATTGTTGTGAATGGTGCTGCTGCTCACAGATTGGACTACTATTGGACATATTGTTGTGAATGGTGCTGCTGTTCACAGATTGGACTTCTGTTTGACATATTGTTGTGAATGGTGCTGCTGTTCACAGATTGGTACTATTAGACATATTGTTGTGAATGTTGCTGCTGTTCACAGATTGGATTACTATTAGACATATTGTTGTGAATGTTGCTGCTGCTCACAGATTGGACTTCTATTGGACATATTGTTGTGAATGGTGCTGCTTTCACAGATTCGACTACTATTGGACATATTGTTGTGAATGGTGCAGCTGCTCACAGATTGGACAACTATTGGACATATTGTTGTGAATGGTGCTGCTGCTCACAGCCTGGACTACTATTGGACATATTGTTGTGAATGGTGCTGTTGCTCACAGATTGGACTAAAATTGGACATATTGTTGTGAATGATGCTGCTGCTCACAGATTCGACTACTATTAGACATATTGTTGTGAATGTTGCTGCTGTTCACAGATTGGACTACGATTGGACATATTGTTGTGACTGGTGCTGCTGTTCACAGAATTGGACTACTATTGGACATATTGTGGTGAATGGTGCTGCTGCTCACAGATTGGACTACTATTGGACATATTGTTGTGAATGGTGCTGCTGTTCACAGATTGGACTTCTATTGGACATATTGTTGTGAATGGTGCTGTTGCTCACAGATTGGTACTATTAGACATATTGTTGTGAATGTTGCTGCTGTTCACAGATTGGACTACTATTAGACATATTGTTGTGAATGTTGCTGCTGCTCACAGATTGGACTTCTATTAGACATATTGTTGTGAATGGTGCTGCTATTCACAGATTGGACTACTGTTGGACATGTTGTTGTGAATGGTGCTGCTGTTCACAGATTGGACTAATATTGGACATATTGTTGTGAATGGTGCTGCTGTTCACAGATTGGACTACTATTGGACATATTGTTGTGAATGCTGCTGCTGCTCACAGCCTGGACTACTATTGGACATATTGTTGTGAATGGTGCTGTTGCTCACAGATTGGACTAAAATTGGACATATTGTTGTGAATGATGCTGCTGCTCACAGATTGGACTACGATTGGACATATTGTTGTGACTGGTGCTGCTGTACACAGAATTGGACTACTATTGGACATATTGTTGTGAATGGTGCTGCTGCTCACAGATTGGACTACTATTGGACATATTTTTGTGAATGGTGCTGCTGTTCACAGATTGGACTTCTATTGGACATGTTGTTGTGAATGGTGCTGTTGCTCACAGATTGGTACTATTAGACATATTGTTGTGAATGTTGCTGCTGTTCACAGATGTGACTACTATTAGACATATTGTTGTGAATGTTGCTGCTGCTCACAGATTGGACTTCTATTGGACATATTGTTGTGAATGGTGCTGTTGCTCACAGACTGGACTGCTATTAGACATATTGTTGTGAATGGTGCTGCTTTCACAAATTGGACTACTATTGGACATATTGTTGTGAATGGTGCTGCTGTCACAGATTGGACAACTATCGCACATATTGTTGTGAATCGTGTTGCTGCTCACAGATTGGACTACAATTAGACATATTGTTGTGAATGGTGCTGCTGCTCACAGATTGGACAACTATTGGACATATTGTTGTGAATGGTGCTGCTATTCACAGATTGGACTACTGTTGGACATATTGTTGTGACTGGTGCTGCTGTTCACAGAATTGGACTACTATTGGACATATTGTTGTGAATGGTGCTGCTGTTCACAGATTGGACTACTATTGGACATATTGTTGTGAATGGTGATGCTGTTCACAGATTGGACTTCTATTCGACATGTTGTTGTGAATGGTGCTGTTGCTCACAGATTGGAACTATTAGACATATTGTTGTGAATGTTGCTGCTGCTCACAGATTGGACTTCTATTGGACATATTGTTGTGAATGGTGCTGTTGCTCACAGACTGGACTACTATTAGACATATTGTTGTGAATGGTGCTGCTGTTCACAGATTGGACTACTATTGGACATATTGTTGTGAATGGTGCTGCTGTTACAGATTGGACAACTATCGGACATATTGTTGTGAACGGTGTTTCTGCTCACAGATGGGACTACTATTAGACATATTGTTGTGAATGGTGCTGCTGTTCACAGATTGGCCTACTATTGAACATATTGTTGCGAATGGTGCTGCTACTCACAGATTGGCCTAGAATTGAACATATTGTTGTGAATGGTGCTGCTGCTCACAGATTGGACTACTATTGGACATATTGTTGTGAATGGTGCTGTTGCTCACAGATTGGTACTATTAGACATATTGTTGTGAATGTTGCTGCTGTTCACAGATTGGACTACTATTAGACATATTGTTGTGAATGGTGCTGCTGCTCACAGATTGGACTACTATTGGACATATTGTTGTGAATGTTGCTGCTGCTCACAAATTGGACTTCTATTAGACATATTGTTGTGAATGGTGCTGCTATTCACAGATTGGACTACTGTTGGACATGTTGTTGTGAATGGTGCTGCTGTTCACAGATTGGACTAATATTGGACATATTGTTGTGAATGGTGCTGCTGTTCACAGATTGGACTACTATTGGACATATTGTTGTGAATGGTGCTGCTGCTCACAGCCTGGACTACTATTGGACATATTGTTGTGAATGGTGCTGTTGCTCACAGATTGGACTAAAATTGGACATATTGTTGTGAATGATGCTGCTGCTCACAGATTCGACTACTATTAGACATATTGTTGTGAATGTTGCTGCTGTTCACAGATTGGACTACGATTGGACATATTGTTGTGACTGGTGCTGCTGTACACAGAATTGGACTACTATTGGACATATTGTTGTGAATGGTGCTGCTGCTCACAGATTGGACTACTATTGGACATATTGTTGTGAATGGTGCTGCTGTTCACAGATTGGACTTCTATTGGACATATTGTTGTGAATGGTGCTGTTGCTCACAGATTGGTACTATTAGACATATTGTTGTGAATGTTGCTGCTGTTCACAGATTGGACTACTATTAGACATATTGTTGTGAATGTTGCTGCTGCTCACAGATTGGACTTCTATTGGACATATTGTTGTGAATGGTGCTGTTGCTCACAGACTGGACTACTATTAGACATATTGTTGTGAATGGTGCTGCTTTCACAGATTGGACTGCTATTGGACATATTGTTGTGAATGGTGCTGCTGTCACAGATTGGACAACTATCGCACATATTGTTGTGAATCGTGTTGCTGCTCACAGATTGGACTACTATTAGACATATTGTTGTGAATGGTGCTGCTGCTCACAGATTGGACAACTATTGGACATATTGTTGTGAATGGTGCTGCTATTCACAGATTGGACTACTGTTGGACATATTGTTGTGACTGGTGCTGCTGTTCACAGAATTGGACTACTATTCGACATGTTGTTGTGAATGGTGCTGTTGCTCACAGATTGGTACTATAAGACATATTGTTGTGAATGTTGCTGCTGCTCACAGATTGGACTTCTATTGGACATATTGTTGTGAATGGTGCTGTTGCTCACAGACTGGACTACTATTAGACATATTGTTGTGAATGGTGCTGCTGTTCACAGATTGGACTACTATTGGACATATTGTTGTGAATGGTGCTGCTGTCACAGATTGGACAACTATCGGACATATTGTTGTGAACGGTGTTTCTGCTCACAGATTGGACTACTATTAGACATATTGTTGTGAATGGTGCTGCTGTTCACAGATTGGCCTACTATTGAACATATTGTTGCGAATGGTGCTGCTACTCACAGATTGGCCCAGTATTGAACATATTGTTGTGAATGGTGCTGCTGCTCACAGATTGGACTACTATTGGACATATTGTTGTGAATGGTGCTGCTCTTCACAGATTGGACTACTATTGGACATATTGTTGTGAATGGTGCTGCTGCTCACAGACTGGACTACCATTGGACATATTGTTGTGAATGGTGCTGTTGCTCACAGATTGGACTAATATTGGACATATTGTTGTGAATGATGCTGCTGCTCACAGATTCGACTACTATTAGACATATTGTTGTGAATGGTGCTGTTGCTCACAGATTGGACTAAAATTGGACATATTGTTGTGAATGATGCTGCTGTTCACAGATTGGACGACTATTGGACATATTGTTGTGAATGGTGCTGCTGCTCACAGCCTGGACTACTATTGGACATATTGTTGTGAATGGTGCTGTTGCTCACAGATTGGACTAAAATTGGACATATTGTTGTGAATGATGCTGCTGCTCACAGATTCGACTACTATTAGCCATATTGTTGTGAATGTTGCTGCTGTTCACAGATTGGACTACGATTGGACATATTGTTGTGACTGGTGCTGCTGTTCACAGAATTGGACTACTATTGGACATATTGTTGTGAATGGTGCTGTTGCTCACAGATTGGCACTATTAGACATATTGTTGTGAATGTTGCTGCTGTTCACAGATTGGACTACTATTAGACATATTGTTGTGAATGTTGCTGCTGCTCACAGATTGGACTTCTATTGGACATATTGTTGTGAATGGTGCTGTTGCTCACAGACTGGACTACTATTAGACATATTGTTGTGAATGGTGCTGCTTTCACAGATTGGACTACTATTGGACATATTGTTGTGAATGGTGCTGCTGTCACAGATTGGACAACTATCGCACATATTGTTGTGAATCGTGTTGCTGCTCACAGATTGGACTACTATTAGACATATTGTTGTGAATGGTGCTGCTGCTCACAGATTGGACAACTATTGGACATATTGTTGTGAATGGTGCTGCTATTCACAGATTGGACTACTGTTGGACATATTGTTGTGACTGGTGCTGCTGTTCACAGAATTGGACTCCTATTGGACATATTGTTGTGAATGGTGCTGCTGTTCACAGATTGGACTACTATTGGACATATTGTTGTGAATGGTGCTGCTGTTCACAGATTGGACTTCAATTCGACATGTTGTTGTGAATGGTGCTGTTGCTCACAGATTGGTACTATTAGACATATTGTTGTGAATGTTGCTGCTGCTCACAGATTGGACTTCTATTGGACATATTGTTGTGAATGGTGCTGTTGCTCACAGACTGGACTACTATTAGACATATTGTTGTGAATGGTGCTGCTGTTCACAGATTGGACTACTATTGGACATATTGTTGTGAATGGTGCTGCTGTCACAGATTGGACAACTATCGGACATATTGTTGTGAACGGTGTTTCTGCTCACAGATTGGACTACTATTAGACATATTGTTGTGAATGGTGCTGCTGTTCACAGATTGGCCTACTATTGAACATATTGTTGTGAATGGTGCTGCTACTCACAGATTGGCCTAGTATTGAACATATTGTTGTGAATGGTGCTGCTGCTCACAGATTGGACTACTATTGGACATATTGTTGTGAATTGTGCTGCTGTTCACAGATTGGACTACTATTGGACATATTGTTGTGAATGATGCTGCTGCTCACAGATTCGACTACTATTAGACATATTGTTGTGAATGGTGCTGTTGCTCACAGATTGGACTAAAATTGGACATATTGTTGTGAATGATGCTGCTGTTCACAGATTGGACTACTATTGGACATATTGTCGTGAATGGTGCTGCTGCTCACAGCCTGGACTACTATTGGACATATTGTTGTGAATGGTGCTGTTGCTCACAGATTGGACTAAAATTGGACATATTGTTGTGAATGATGCTGCTGCTCACAGATTCGACTACTATTAGCCATATTGTTGTGAATGTTGCTGCTGTTCACAGATTGGACTACGATTGGACATATTGTTGTGACTGGTGCTGCTGTTCACAGAATTGGACTACTATTGGACATATTGTTGTGAATGGTGCTGCTGCTCACAGATTGGACTACTCTTGGACATATTGTTGTGAATGGTGCTGCTGTTCACAGATTGGACTTCTATTGGACATATTGTTGTGAATGGTGCTGTTGCTCACAGATTGGTACTATTAGACATATTGTTGTGAATGTTGCTGCTGTTCACAGATTGGACTACTATTAGACATATTGTTGTGAATGTTGCTGCTACTCACAGATTGGACTTCTATTGGACATATTGTTGTGAATGGTGCTGTTGCTCACAGACTGGACTACTATTAGACATATTGTTGTGAATGGTGCTGCTTTCACAGATTGGACTACTATTGGACATATTGTTGTGAATGGTGCTGCTGTCACAGATTGGACAACTATCGCACATATTGTTGTGAATCGTGTTGCTGCTCACAGATTGGACTACTATTGGACATATTGTTGTGAATGGTGCTGCTGCTCACAGATTGGACAACTATTGGACATATTGTTGTGAATGGTGCTGCTATTCACAGAATTGGACTACTATTGGACATATTGTTGTGAATGGTGCTGCTGTTCACAGATTGGACTACTATTGGACATATTGTTGTGAATGGTGCTGCTGTTCACAGATTGGACTTCAATTCGACATGTTGTTGTGAATGGTGCTGTTGCTCACAGATTGGTACTATTAGACATATTGTTGTGAATGTTGCTGCTGCTCACAGATTGGACTTCTATTGGACATATTGTTGTGAATGGTGCTGTTGCTCACAGACTGGACTACTATTAGACATATTGTTGTGAATGGTGCTGCTGTTCACAGATTGGACTACTATTGGACATATTGTTGTGAATGGTGCTGCTGTCACAGATTGGACAACTATCGGACATATTGTTGTGAACGGTCTTTCTGCTCACAGATTGGACTACTATTAGACATATTGTTGTGAATGGTGCTGCTTTTCACAGATTGGCCTACTATTGAACATATTGTTGTGAATGGTGCTGCTACTCACAGATTGGCCAAGTATTGAACATATTGTTGTGAATGGTGCTGCTGCTCACAGATTGGACTACTATTGGACATATTGTTGTGAATGGTGCTGCTGTTCACAGATTGGACTACTATTGGACATATTGTTGTGAATGGTGCTGCTGCTCACAGACTGGACTACCATTGGACATATTGTTGTGAATGGTGCTGTTGCTCACAGATTGGACTAATATTGGACATATTGTTGTGAATGATGCTGCTGCTCACAGATTCGACTACTATTAGACATATTGTTGTGAATGGTGCTGCTGTTCACAGATTGGACAACTATTGGACATATTGTTGAGGCTGGTGCTGCTGTTCACAGAATTGGACTACTATTGGACATATTGTTGTGAATGGTGCTGTTGCTCACAGATTGGACGACTATTGCACATATTGTTGTGAATGGTGCTGCTGTCACAGATTGGACAACTGTCGGACATATTGTTATGAATCGTGTTGCTGCTCACAGATTGGACTACTATTAGACATATAGTTGTGAATGGTGCTGCTGCTCACAGATTGGACAACTATTGGACATATTGTTGTGAATGGTGCTGCTGTTCACAGATTGGACTACTATTGGACATATTGTTGTGAATGGTGCTGCTGTTCACAGAATTGGACGACTATTGGACATATTGTTGTGAATGGTGCTGCTGCTCACAGATTGGACTACTATTGGACATATTGTTGTGAATGGTGCTGCTGTTCACAGATTGGACTTCTATTGGACATATTGTTGTGAATGGTGCTGCTGCTCACAGACTGGACTACCATTGGACATATTGTTTTGAATGGTGCTGTTGCTCACAGATTGGACTACTATTGGACATATTGTTGTGAATGGTGCTGCTGTTCACAGATTGGACTACTATTAGACATATTGTTGTGAATGGTGGTGCTGTTCACAGATTGGACTACTATTGGACATATTGTTGTGAATGGTGCTGCTGTTCACAGATTGGACTAATATTAGACATATTGTTGTGAATGGTTCTGATGCTCACAGATTGGACTACTATTGGACATATTGTTGTGAATGGTGCTGCTGCTCACAGACTGGACTAATATTGGACATATTGTTGTGAATGGTGCTGTTGCTCACAGATTGGACTAATATTGGACATATTGTTGTGAATGATGCTGCTGCTCACAGATTCGACTACTATTAGACATATTGTTGTGAATGGTGCTGCTACTCACAGATTGGCCTAGTATTGAACATATTGTTGTGAATGGTGCTGTTGCTCACAGATTGGACTACTATTGAACATATTGTTGTGAATGGTGCTGCTGCTCACAGATTGGACTACTATTGGACATATTGTTGTGAATGGTGCTGCTGTTCACAGATTGGACTAATATTAGACATATTGTTGTGAATGGTGCTGCTGTTCACAGATTGGACTACTATTGGACATATTGTTGTGAATGGTGCTGCTGCTCACAGACTGGACTACCATTGGACATATTGTTTTGAATGGTGCTGTTGCTCACAGATTGGACTAATATTGGACATATTGTTGTGAATGATGCTGCTGCTCACAGATTCGACTACTATTAGACATATTGTTGTGAATGGTGCTGCTACTCACAGATTGGCCTAGTATTGAACATATTGTTGTGAATGGTGCTGCTGCTCACAGATTGGACTACTATTGAACATATTGTTGTGAATGGTGCTGCTGCTCACAGATTGGACTACTATTGGACATATTGTTGTGAATGGTGCTGCTTTTCACAGATTGGACTACTATTGGACATATTGTTGTGAATGGTGCTGCTGCTCACAGACTGGACTACCATTGGACATATTGTTGTGAATGGTGCTGCTGTTCACAGATTGGACTACTATTGGACATATTGTTGAGGCTGGTGCTGCTGTTCACAGAATTGGACTACTATTGGACATATTGATGTGAATGGTGCTGTTGCTCACAGACTGGACTACTATTAGACATATTGTTGTGAATGGTGCTGCTTTCACAGATTGGACGACTATTGCACATATTGTTGTGAATGGTGCTGCTGTCACAGATTGGACAACTGTCGGACATATTGTTATGAATCGTGTTGCTGCTCACAGATTGGACTACTATTAGACATATAGTTGTGAATGGTGCTGCTGCTCACAGATTGGACAACTATTGGACATATTGTTGTGAATGGTGCTGCTGTTCACAGATTGGACTAATATTGGACATATTGTTGTGAATGGTGCTGCTGTTCACAGAATTGGACTACTATTGGAAATATTGTTGTGAATGGTGCTGCTGCTCACAGATTGGACTACTATTGGACATATTGTTGTGAATGGTGCTGCTGTTCACAGATTGGACTTCGATTGGACATATTGTTGTGAATGGTGCTGTTGCTCACAGATTGGTACTATTAGACATATTGTTGTGAATGTTGCTGCTGCTCACAGATTGGACTTCTATTGGACATATTGTTGTGAATGGTGCTGTTGCTCACAGATTGGACTAAAATTGGACATATTGTTGTGAATGATGCTGCTGCTCACAGATTCGACTACTATTAGACATATTGTTGTGAATGTTGCTGCTGTTCACAGATTGGACTACGATTGGACATATTGTTGTGACTGGTGCTGCTGTTCACAGAATTGGACTACTATTGGACATATTGTTGTGAATGGTGCTGCTCCTCACAGATTGGACTACTATTGGACATATTGTTGTGAATGGTGCTGCTGTTCACAGATTGGACTTCTATTGGACATATTGTTGTGAATGGTGCTGTTGCTCACAGATTGGTACTATTAGACATATTGTTGTGAATGTTGCTGCTGTTCACAGATTGGACTACTATTAGACATATTGTTGTGAATGTTGCTGCTGCTCACAGATTGGACTTCTATTGGACATATTGTTGTGAATGGTGCTGTTGCTCACAGACTGGACTACTATTAGACATATTGTTGTGAATGGTGCTGCTTTCACAGATTGGACTACTATTGGACATATTGTTGTGAATGGTGCTGCTGTCACAGATTGGACAACTATCGCACATATTGTTGTGAATCGTGTTGCTGCTCACAGATTGGACTACTATTAGACATATTGTTGTGAATGGTGCTGCTGCTCACAGATTGGACAACTATTGGACATATTGTTGTGAATGGTGCTGCTGCTCACAGATTGGACTTCTATTGGACATATTGTTGTGAATGGTGCTGCTGTCACAGATTGGACAACTATCGGACATATTGTTGTGAACGGTGTTTCTGCTCACAGATTTGACTACTATTAGACATATTGTTGTGAATGGTGCTGCTGTTCACAGATTGGCCTACTATTGAACATATTGTAGTGAATGGTGCTGCTACTCACAGATTGGCCTAGTATTGAACATATTGTTGTGAATGGTGCTGCTGCTCACAGATTGGACTACTATTGGACATATTGTTGTGAATGGTGCTGCTGCTCACAGACTGGACTACCATTGGACATATTGTTGTGAATGGTGCTGTTGCTCACAGATTGGACTAATATTGGACATATTCTTGTGAATGATGCTGCTGCTCACAGATTCGACTACTATTAGACATATTGTTGTGAATGGTGCTGCTGTTCACAGATTGGACTACTATTGGACATATTGTTGAGGCTGGTGCTGCTGTTCACAGAATTGGACTACTATTGGACATATTGTTGTGAATGGTGCTGTTGCTCACAGACTGGACTACTATTAGACATATTGTTGAGAATGGTGCAGCTTTCACAGATTGGACGACTATTGCACATATTGTTGTGAATGGTACTGCTGTCACAGATTGGACAACTGTCGGACATATTGTTATGAATCGTGTTGCTGCTCACAGATTGGACTACTATTAGACATATAGTTGTGAATGGTGCTGCTGCTCACAGATTGGACAACTATTGGACATATTGTTGTGAATGGTGCTGCTGTTCACAGATTGGACTGCTATTGGACATATTGTTGTGAATGGTGCTGCTGTTCACAGAATTGGACTGCTATTGGACATATTGTTGTGAATGGTGCTGCTGCTCACAGATTGGACTACTATTGGACATATTGTTGTGAATGGTGCTGCTGTTCACAGATTGGACTTCTATTGGACATATTGTTGTGAATGGTGCTGTTACTCACAGATTGGTACTATTAGACATATTGTTGTGAATGTTGCTGCTGCTCACAGATTGGACTTCTATTGGACATATTGTTGTGAATGGTGCTGTTGCTCACAAACTGGGCTACGATAAGACATATTGTTGTGAATAGTGTTGCTGCTCACAGATTGGACTACTATTGGACATATTGTTGTGAATGGTGCTGCTGCTCACAGATTGGACTACTATTAGACATATTGTCGTGAATGTTGCTGCTGCTCACAGATTGGACTACTATTAGACATATTGTTGTGAATGTTGCTGCTGTTCACAGATTGGACAACAATTAGACATAATGTTGTGAATGGTGTTGCTGCTCACAGATTGGCCTACTATTGAACATATTGTTGTGAATGGTGCTGCTGCTCACAGATTGGACTACTATTGAACATATTGTTGTGAATGGTGCTGCTGCTCACAGATTGGACGACTATTGGACATATTGTTGTGAATGGTGCTTATTGTTCACAGATTGGACGACTCTTGGACATATTGTTGTGAATGGTGCTGCTGCTCACAGATTGGACTACTATTGGACATGTTGTTGTGAATGGTGCTGCTGTTCACAGATTGGACTACTATTGGACATATTGTTGTGAATGGTTCTGATGCTCACAGATTGGACTACTATTGGACATATTGTTGTGAATGGTGCTGCTGTTCAGAGATTGGACTACTATTGGACATATTGTTGTGAATCGTGCTGCTGTTCACAGATTGGACTCCTAATAGACATATTGTTGTGAATGGTGCTGCTGTTCACAGATTGGACTCCTATTAGACATATTGTTGTGAATGGTGCTGCTGTTCACAGATTGGACTACTATTGGACATATTGTTGTGAATGGTGCTGTTGCTCACAGACTGGACTACTATTAGACATATTGTTGTGAATGGTGCTGCTTTCACAGATTGGACTACTATTGGACATATTGTTGTGAATGGTGCTGCTGTCACAGATTGGACAACTATCGCACATATTGTTGTGAATCGTGTTGCTGCTCACAGATTGGACTACTATTAGACATATTGTTGTGAATGGTGCTGCTGCTCACAGATTGGACAACTATTGGACATATTGTTGTGAATGGTGCTGCTATCACAGATTGGACTACTGTTGGACATATTGTTGTGACTGGTGCTGCTGTTCACAGAATTGGACTACTATTGGACATATTGTTGTGAATGGTGCTGCTGTTCACAGATTGGACTACTATTGGACATATTGTTGTGAATGGTGCTGCTGTTCACAGATTGGACTTCAATTCGACATGTTGTTGTGAATGGTGCTGTTGCTCACAGATTGGTACTATTAGACATATTGTTGTGAATGTTGCTGCTGCTCACAGATTCGACATCTATTGGACATATTGTTGTGAATGGTGCTGTTGCTCACAGACTGGACTACTACTAGACATATTGTTGTGAATGGTGCTGCTGTTCACAGATTGGACTACTATTGGACATATTGTTGTGAATGGTGCTGCTGTCAAAGATTGGACAACTATCGGACATATTGTTGTGAACGGTGTTTCTGCTCACAGATTGGACTACTATTAGACATATTGTTGTGAATGGTGCTGCTGTTCACAGATTGGACTACTATTGGACATATTGTTGTGAATGGTGCTGCTGTTCACAGATTGGACTAATATTAGACATATTGTTGTGAATGGTTCTGATGCTCACAGATTGGACTACTATTGGAAACATTGTTGTGAATGGTGCTGCTGTTCACAGATAGGACTGCTATTGGACATATTGTTGTGAATGGTGCTGCTTTTCACAGATTGGACTGCTATTGGACATATTGTTGTGAATGGTGCTGCTGCTCACAGACTGGACTAATATTGGACATATTGTTGTGAATGATGCAGCTGCTCACAGATTGGACAAATATTGGACATATTGTTGTGAATGATGCTGCTTCTCACAGATTCGACTACTATTCGACATTTTGTTATGAATGGTGCTGCTGTTCACAGATTGGACTACTATTGGACATATTGTTGTGAATGGTGCTGTTGCTCACAGATTGGACTAATATTGGACATATTGTTGTGAATGATGCTGCTGCTCACAGATTCGACTACTATTCGACATATTGTTGTGAATGGTGCTGCTGTTCACAGAAAGGACTACTATTGGACATATTGTTGTGAATGGTGCTGCTGTTCACAGATTGGACTTCTATTGGAAATATTGTTGTGAATGGTGCTGCTGTTCACAGATTGGACTACTATTGGACATATTGTTGTGAATGGTGCTGCTGCTCACAGACTGGACTAATATTGGACATATTGTTGTGAATGATGCTGCTGCTCACAGATTGGACTAATATTGGACATATTGTTGTGAATGATGCTGCTGCTCACAGATTCGACTACTATTCGACATATTGTTGTGAATGGTGCTGCTGTTCACAGATTGGACTACTATTGGACATATTGTTGTGAATGGTGCTGCTGTTCAAAGATTGGACTAATATTAGACATATTGTTGTGAATGGTTCTGATGCTCACAGATTGGACTACTATTGGAAATATTGTTGTGAATGGTGCTGCTGTTCACAGATTGGACTACTATTGGAAACATTGTTGTGAATGGTGCTGCTGTTCACAGATTGGACTACTATTGGACATATTGTTGTGAATGGTGCTGCTGCTCACAGACTGGACTAATATTGGACATATTGTTGTGAATGATGCTGCTGCTCACAGATTCGACTACTATTCGACATATTGTTGTGAATGGTGCTGCTGTTCACAGATTGGACTACTATTGGACATATTGTTGTGAATGGTGCTGCTGCTCACAGACTGGACTAATGTTGGACATATTGTTGTGAATGGTGCTGCTTTCACAGATTGGACTACTATTGGACATATTGTTGTGAATGGTGCTGCTGTCACAGATTGGACAACTATCGCACATGTTGTTGTGAATCGTGTTGCTGCTCACAGATTGGACTACTATTAGACATATTGTTGTGAATGGTGCTGCTGTTCACAGATTGGACTAATATTGGACATATTGTTGTGAATGGTGCTGCTGTTCACAGGTTGGACTACTATTGGACATATTGTTGTGAATGGTGCTGCTGTTCACAGATTGAACTTCTATTGGACATATTGTTGTGAATGGTGCTGTTGCTCACAGACTGGACTACTATTAGACATATTGTTGTGAATGGTGCTGCTGTTCACAGATTGGACTAGTATTGGACATATTGTTGTGAATGGTGCTGCTGTTCACAGATTGGACTACTATTGGACATATTGTTGTGAATGGTGCTGTTGCTCACAGATTGGACTAATATTGGACATATTGTTGTGAATGATGCTGCTGCTCACACATTCGACTACTATTCGACATATTGTTGTGAATGGTGCTGCTGTTCACAGATTGGACTACTATTGGACATATTGTTGTGAATGGTGCTGCTGTTCACAGATTGGACTAATATTAGACATTTTGTTGTGAATGGTTCTGATGCTCACAGATTGGACTACTATTGGAAATATTGTTGTGAATGGTGCTGCTGTTCACAGATTGGACTACTATTGGACATATTGTTGTGAATGGTGCTGCTGTTCACAGATTGGACTACTATTGGACATATTGTTGTGAATGGTGCTGCTGCTCACAGACTGGACTAATATTGGACATATTGTTGTGAATGATGCTGCTGCTCACAGATTGGACTAATATTGGACATATTGTTGTGAATGATGCTGCTGCTCACAGATTCGACTACTATTCGACATATTGTTATGAATGGTGCTGCTGTTCACAGATTGGACTACTATTGGACATATTGTTGTGAATGGTGCTGTTGCTCACAGATTGGACTAATATTGGACATATTGTTGTGAATGATGCTGCTGCTATCAGATTCGACTACTATTCGACATATTGTTGTGAATGGTGCTGCTGTTCACAGATTGGACTACTATTGGACATATTGTTGTGAATGGTGCTGCTGTTCACAGATTGGACTAATATTAGACATATTGTTGTAAATGGTTCTGATGCTCACAGATTGGACTACTATTGGAAATATTGTTGTGAATGGTGCTGCTGTTCGCAGATTGGACTACTATTGGACATATTTTTGTGAATGGTGCTGCTGTTCACAGATTGGACTACTATTGGACATAATGTTGTGAATGGTGCTGCTGCTTACAGACTGGACTAATATTGGACATATTGTTGTGAATGATGCTGCTGCTCACAGATTGGACTAATATTGGACATATTGTTGTGAATGATGCTGCTGCTCACAGATTCGACTGCTATTCGACATATTGTTGTGAATGGCGCTGCTGTTCACAGATTGGACTACTATTGGACATATTGTTGTGAATGGTGCTGCTGTTCAAAGATTGGACTAATATTAGACATATTGTTGTGAATGGTTCTGATGCTCACAGATTGGACTACTATTGGAAATATTGTTGTGAATGGTGCTGCTGTTCACAGATTGGACTACTATTGGACATATTGTTGTGAATGGTGCTGCTGTTCACAGATTGGACTACTATTGGACATATTGTTGTGAATGGCGCTGCTGCTCACAGACTGGACTAATATTGGACATATTGTTGTGAATGATGCTGCTGCTCACAGATTGGACTAATATTGGACATATTGTTGTGAATGATGCTGCTGCTCACAGATTCGACTATTATTCGACATATTGTTGTGAATAGTGCTGCTGTTCACAGATTGGACTACTATTGGACATATTGTTGTGAATGGTGCTGCTGTTCACAGATTGGACTACTCAAGGACATATTGTTGTGAATGGTGCTGTTGCTCACAGATTGGACTACTATTGGACATATTGTTGTGAATAGTGCTGCTGTTCACAGATTGGACTACTATTGGACATATTGTTGTGAATGGTGCTGCTGCTCACAGATTGGACTACTATTGGACATATTGTTGTGAATGGTGCTGCTGTTCACAGATTGGACTTCTATTGGACATATTGTTGTGAATGGTGCTGTTGCTCACAGATTGGTACTATTAGACATATTGTTGTGAATGTTGCTGCTGTTCACAGATTGGACTACTATTGGACATATTGTTGTGAATGGTGCTGCTGCTCACAGACTGGACTAATATTGGACATATTGTTGTGAATGATGCTGCTGCTCACAGATTGGACTAATATTGGACATATTGTTGTGAATGATGCTGCTGCTCACAGATTCGACTACTATTCGACATATTGTTGTGAATGGTGCTGCTGTTCACAGATTGGACTACTATTGGACATATTGTTGTGAATGGTGCTGCTGTTCAAAGATTGGACTAATATTAGACATATTGTTGTGAATGGTTCTGATGCTCACAGATTGGACTACTATTGGAAATATTGTTGTGAATGGTGCTGCTGTTCACAGATTGGACTACTATTGGACATATTGTTGTGAATGGTGCTGCTGTTCACAGATTGGACTACTATTGGACATATTGTTGTGAATGGTGCTGCTGCTCACAGACTGGACTAATATTGGACATATTGTTGTGAATGATGCTGCTGCTCACAGATTCGACTACTATTCGACATATTGTTGTGAATGGTGCTGCTGTTCACAGATTGGACTACTATTGGACATATTGTTGTGAATGGTGCTGCTGCTCACAGACTGGACTAATGTTGGACATATTGTTGTGAATGATGCTGCTGCTCACAGATTGGACTAATATTGGACATACTGTTGTGAATGATGCTGCTGCTCACAGATTGGACTACTATTGGACATATTGTTGTGAATGGTGCTGCTGTTCACAGATTGGACTACTATTGGACATATTGTTGTGAATGGTGCTGTTGCTCACAGATTGGACTACTATTGGACATATTGTTGTGAATAGTGCTGCTGTTCACAGATTGGACTACTATTGGACATATTGTTGTGAATGGTGCTGCTGCTCACAGATTGGACTACTATTGGACATATTGTTGTGAATGGGCTGCTGTTAACAGATTGGACTTCTATTGGACATATTGTTGTGAATGGTGCTGTTGCTCACAGATTGGTACTATCAGACATATTGTTGTGAATGTTGCTGCTGTTCACAGATTGGACTACTATTAGACATATTGTTGTGAATGTTGCTGCTGCTCACAGATTGGACTTCTATTGGACATATTGTTGTGAATGGTGCTGTTGCTCACAGACTGGACTACTATTAGACATATTTTTGTGAATGGTGCTGCTTTCACAGATTGGACTACTATTGGACATATTGTTGTGAATGGTGCTGCTGTCACAGATTGGACAACTATCGCACATGTTGTTGTGAATCGTGCTGCTTTCACAGATTGGACTACTATTGGACATATTGTTGTGAATGGTGCTGCTGCTCACAGACTGGACTAATATTGGACATATTGTTGCGAATGATGCTGCTGCTCACAGATTGGACTAATATTGGACATATTGTTGTGAATGATGCTGCTGCTCACAGATTCGACTACTATTCGACATATTGTTGTGAATGGTGCTGCTGTTCACAGATTGGACTACTATTGGACATATTGTTGTGAATGGTGCTGCTGTTCACAGATTGGACTACTATTGGACATATTGTTGTGAATGGTGCTGTTGCTCACAGATTGGACTAATATTGGACATATTGTTGTGAATGATGCTGCTGCTCACAGATTCGACTACTATTCGACATATTGTTGTGAATGGTGCTGCTGTTCACAGATTGGACTACTATTGGACATATTGTTGTGAATGGTGCTGCTGTTCACAGATTGGACTAATATTAGACATATTGTTGTGAATGGTTCTGATGCTCACAGATTGGACTACTGTTGGAAATATTGTTGTGAATGGTGCTGCTGTTCACAGATTGGACTACTATTGGACATATTGTTGTGAATGGTGCTGCTGTTCACAGATTGGACTACTATTGGACATATTGCTGTGAATGGTGCTGCTGCTCACAGATTGGACTAATATTGGACATATTGTTGTGAATGATGCTGCTGCTCACAGATTCGACTACTATTCGACATATTGTTGTGAATGGTGCTGCTGTTCACAGATTGGACTACTATTGGACATATGTTGTGAATGGTGCTGTTGCTCACAGATTGGACTAATATTGGACATATTGTTGTGAATGATGCTGCTGCTCACAGATTCGACTACTATTCGACATATTGTTGTGAATGGTGCTGCTGTTCACAGATTGGACTACTATTGGACATATTGTTGTGAATGGTGCTGCTGTTCACAGATTGGACTAATATTAGACATATTGTTGTGAATGGTTCTGATGCTCACAGATTGGACTACTATTGGAAATATTGTTGTGAATGGTGCTGCTGTTCACAGATTGGACTACTATTGGACATATTGTTGTGAATGGTGCTGCTGTTCACAGATTGGACTACTATTGGACATATTGTTGTGAATGGTGCTGCTGCTCACAGACTGGACTAATATTGGACATATTGTTGTGAATGATGCTGCTGCTCACAGATTGGACTAATATTGGACATATTGTTGTGAATGATGCTGCTGCTCACAGATTCGACTACTATTCGACATATTGTTGTGAATGGTGCTGCTGTTCACAGATTGGACTACTATTGGACATATTGTTGTGAATGGTGCTGCTGTTCACAGATTGGACTACTATTGGACATATTGTTGTGAATGGTGCTGTTGCTCACAGATTGGACTAATATTGGACATATTGTTGTGAATGATGCTGCTGCTCACAGATTCGACTACTATTCGACATATTGTTGTGAATGGTGCTGCTGTTCACAGATTGGACTACTATTGGACATATTGTTGTGAATGGTGCTGTTGCTCACAGATTGGACTAATATTGGACATATTGTTGTGAATGATGCTGCTGCTCACAGATTCGACTACTATTCGACATATTGTTGTGAATGGTGCTGCTGTTCACAGATTGGACTACTATTGGACATATTGTTGTGAATGGTGCTGCTGTTCACAGATTGGACTACTATTGGACATATTGTTGTGAATGGTGCTGCTGCTCACAGACTGGACTAATATTGGACATATTGTTGTGAATGATGCTGCTGCTCACAGATTGGACTAATATTGGACATATTGTTGTGAATGATGCTGCTGCTCACAGATTCGACTACTATTCGACATATTGTTGTGAATGGTGCTGCTGTTCACAGATTGGACTACTATTGGACATATTGTTGTGAATGGTGCTGCTGTTCACAGATTGGACTACTATTGGACATATTGTTGTGAATGGTGCTGTTGCTCACAAATTGGACTAATATTGGACATATTGTTGTGAATGATGCTGCTGCTCAAAGATTCGACTACTATTCGACATATTGTTGTGAATGGTGCTGCTGTTCACAGATTGGACTACTATTGGACATATTGTTGTGAATGGTGCTGTTGCTCACAGATTGGACTAATATTGGACATATTGTTGTGAATGATGCTGCTGCTCACAGATTCGACTACTATTCGACATATTGTTGTGAATGGTGCTGCTGTTCACAGATTGGACTACTATTGGACATATTGTTGTGAATGGTGCTGCTGTTCACAGATTGGACTAATATTAGACATATTGTTGTGAATGGTTCTGATGCTCACAGATTGGACTACTATTGGAAATATTGTTGTGAATGGTGCTGCTGTTCACAGATTGGACTACTATTGGACATATTGTTGTGAATGGTGCTGCTGTTCACAGATTGGACGACTATTGGACATATTGTTGTGAATGGTGCTGCTGCTCACAGTCTGGACTAATATTGGACATATTGTTGTGAATGATGCTGCTGCTCACAGATTGGACTAATATTGGACATATTGTTGTGAATGATGCTGCTGCTCACAGATTCGACTACGATTCGACATATTGTTGTGAATGGTGCTGCTGTTCACAGATTGGACTACTATTGGACATATTGTTGTGAATGGTGCTGCTGTTCAAAGATTGGACTAATATTAGACATATTGTTGTGAATGGTTCTGATGCTCACAGATTGGACTACTATTGTAAATATTGTTGTGAATGGTGCTGCTGTTCACAGATTGGACTACTATTGGACATATTGTTGTGAATGGTGCTGCTGTTCACAGATTGGACTACTATTGGACATATTGTTGTGAATGTTGCTGTTGCTCACAGATTGGACTAATATTGGACATATTGTTGTGAATGATGCTGCTGCTCACAGATTCGACTACTATTCGACATATTGTTGTGAATGGTGCTGCTGTTCACAGATTGGACTACTATTGGACATATTGTTGTGAATGGTGCTGTTGCTCACAGATTGGACTAATATTGGACATATTGTTGTGAATGATGCTGCTGCTCACAGATTCGACTACTATTCGACATATTGTTGTGAATGGTGCTGCTGTTCACAGATTGGACTACTATTGGACATATTGTTGTGAATGGTGCTGCTGTTCACAGATTGGACTAATATTAGACATATTGTTGTGAATGGTTCTGATGCTCACAGATTGGACTACGATTGGAAATATTGTTGTGAATGATGCTGCTGCTCACAGATTGGACTAATATTGGACATATTGTTGTGAATGATGCTGCTGCTCACAAATTCGACTACTATTCGACATATTGTTGTGAATGGTGCTGCTGTTCACAGATTGGACTACTATTGGACATATTGTTGTGAATGGTGCTGCTGTTCACAGATTGGACTACTATTGGACATATTGTTGTGAATGGTGCTGTTGCTCACAGATTGGACTAATATTGGACATATTGTTGTGAATGATGCTGCTGCTCACAGATTCGACTACTATTCGACATATTGTTGTGAATGGTGCTGCTGTTCACAGATTGGACTACTATTGGAAATATTGTTGTGAATGGTGCTGCTGTTCACAGATTCGACTTCGATTGGACATATTCATGTGGATGGTTCTGTTGCTCACAGATTGGTACTATTAGACATATTGTTGTGAATGTTGCTGCTGCTCACAGATTGGACTTCTGTTGGACATATTGTAGTGAATGGTGCTGTTGCTCACAGACTGGACTACTATTAGACATATTGTTGTGAATGGTGCTGCTGCTCACAGACTGGACTACTATTGGACATACTGTTGTGAATGGTGCTGTTGCTCACAGATTGGACTAATATTGGACATATTGTTGTGAATGTTGCTGCTGCTCACAGATTGGACTTCTATTGGACATATTTTTGTGAATGGTGCTGTTGCTCACAGACTGGACTACTATTGGACATATTCTTGTGAATGGTGCTGCTTTCACAGATTGGACTAATATTAGACATATTGTTGTGAATGGTGCTGCTGTCACAGATTGGACAACTATCGGACATATTGTTGTGAATCGTGTTGCTGCTCACAGATTGGACTACTATTAGACATATTGTTGTGAATGGTGCTGCTGCTCACAGATTGGACTACTATTGGACATATTGTTGTGAATGGTGCTGCTGCTCACAGATTGGACTACTATTGGACATATTGTTGTGAATGGTGCTGCTGTTCACAGATTGGACTTCTGTTGGACATATTGTTGTGAATGGTGCTGCTGTTCACAGATTGGTACGAATAGACATATTGTTGTGAATGTTGCTGCTGTTCACAGATTGGACTACTATTAGACATATTGTTGTGAATGTTGCTGCTGCTCACAGATTGGACTTCTATTGGACATATTGTTGTGAATGGTGCTGTTGCTCACAGACTGGACTACTATTAGACATATTGTTGTGAATGGTGCTGCTTTCACAGATTGGAAAACTATTGGACATATTGTTGTGAATGGTGCAGCTGCTCACAGATTGGACAACTATTGGACATATTGTTGTGAATGGTGCTGCTGCTCACAGCCTGGACTACTATTGGACATATTGTTGTGAATGGTGCTGTTGCTCACAGATTGGACTAAAATTGGACATATTGTTGTGAATGATGCTGCTGCTCACAGATTCGACTACTATTAGACATATTGTTGTGAATGTTGCTGCTGTTCACAGATTGGACTACGATTGGACATATTGTTGTGACTGGTGCTGCTGTTCACAGAATTGGACTACTATTGGACATATTGTTGTGAATGGTGCTGCTGCTCACAGATTGGACTACTATTGGACATATTGTTGTGAATGGTGCTGCTGTTCACAGATTGGACTTCTATTGGACATATTGTTGTGAATGGTGCTGTTGCTCACAGATTGGTACTATTAGACATATTGTTGTGAATGTTGCTGCTGTTCACAGATTGGACTACTATTAGACATATTGTTGTGAATGTTGCTGCTGCTCACAGATTGGACTACTATTGGACATATTGTTGTGAATGGTGCTGCTTTCACGGATTGGACTAATATTAGACATATTGTTGTGAATGGTGCTGCTGTCACAGATTGGACAACTATCGGACATATTGTTGTGAATCGTGTTGCTGCTCACAGATTGGACTACTATTAGACATATTGTTGTGAATGGTGCTGCTGTTCACAGATTGGACTACTATTGGACATATTGTTGTGAATGGTGCTGCTTTTCACAGATTGGACTACTATTGGACATATTGTTGTGAATGGTGCTGCTGTTCACAGATTGGACTAATATTGGACATATTGTTGTGAATGATGCTGCTGCGCACAGATTCAACTACTATTAGACATATTGTTGTGAATGGTGCTGCTGTTCACAGATTGGACTACTATTGGACATATTGTTGTGAATGGTGCTGCTGTTCACATTGGACTAATATTAGACATATTGTTGTGAATGGTTCTGATGCTCACAGATTGGACTACTATTGGACATATTGTTGTGAATGATGCTGCTGCGCACAGATTCAACTACTATTAGACATATTGTTGTGAATGTTGCTGCTGCTCACAGATTGGACTTCCATTGGACATATTGTTGTGAATGTTGCTGCTGTTCACAGATTGGACAACTATTAGACATATTGTTGTGAATGGTGCTGCTGCTCACAGGTTGGCCTACAATTGGACATATTGTTGTGAATGGTGCTGCTGCTCACAGATTGGACTACTTTTAGACATATTGTTGTGAATGGTCCTGCTGTTCACAGATTGGACTAATATTGGAAATATTTTTGTGAATGGTGTTGCTGCTCACAGACTGGCCTACTATTGAACATATTGTTGTGAATGGTGCTGCTGCTCACAGATTGGACGACTATTGAACATATTGTTGTGAATGCTGCTGCTGCTAACGGATTGGACTACTATTGGACATATTGTTGTGAATGGTGCTGCTGTTCACAGATTGGACAACTATTAGACATATTGTTGTGAATGGTGCTGCTGTTCACAGATTGGACTACTATTGGACATATTGTTGTGAATGGTGCTGCTGTTCACAGGTTGGACAACTATTAGACATATTGTTGTGAATGGTGTTGCTGCTCACAGATTGGCCAACTATTGAACATATTGTTGTGAATGGTGCTGCTGCTCACAGATTGGACTACTATTGAACATATTGTGGTGAATGTTGCTGCTGTTCACAGATTGGACTACTATTGGACATATTGTTGTCAATGGTGCTGCTGTTCACAGATTGGACAACTATTAGACATATTGTTTTGAATGGTGCTGCTGCTCACAGATTGGACTACTATTGGACATATTGTTGTGATTGGTGCTGCTGTTCACAGATTGGACTACTATTCGACATATTGTTGTGAATGGTGCTGCTGATCACAGATTGGACTACTGTTGGACATATTGTTGTGAATGGTGCTGCTGTTCACAGATTGGACTACTATTAGACATATTGTTGTCAATGGTGCTGCTGTTCACAGATTGGACTACTATTGGACTATTGTTGTGAATGGTGCTGCTGTTCACAGTTTGGACTACTATTGGACATATTGTTGTGAATGGTGAAGCTGTTCACAGTTTGGACTATGATTGGACATATTGTTGTGAATGGTGCTGCTGTTCACAGATTGGACTACTATTGGACATATTGTTGTGAATGGTGCTGCTGCTCACAGATTGGACGACTATTGGACATATTGTTGTGAATGGTGCTGCTGTTCACAGATTGGACGACTGTTGGACATATTGTTGTGAATGGTGCTGCTGCTCACAGATTGGAATACTATTGGACATATTGTTGTGAATGGTGCTGCTGTTCACAGATTGGACTACTATTCGACATATTGTTGTGAATGGTGCTGCTATTCACAGATTGGACTAATATTGTACATATTGTTGTGAATGGTGCTGCTGTTCACAGATTGGACTACTATTGGACATATTGTTGTGAATGGTGCTGCTGTTCACAGATTGGACTACTATTAGACATATTGTTGTGAATGGTTCTGATGCTCACAGATTGGACTACTGTTGGACATATTGTTGTGAATGGTGCTGCTGTTCACAGATTGGACTACTATTGGACATATTTTTGTGAACGGTGCTGCTGTTCACAGATTGGACTACTATTAGACATATTGTTGTGAATGGTGCTGCTGTTCACAATTTGGACTACTATTGGACAAATTGTTGTAAATGGTGCTGCTGTTCACAGATTGGACTACCATTAGACATAATTTTGTGAATGGTGCAGCTGTTCACAGATTGGACTACTATTGGACATATTGTTGTGAATGGTGCTGCTGTTCACAGATTGGACTAATATTAGACATATTGTTGTGAATGGTTCTGATGCTCACAGATTGGACTACTATTGGACATATTGTTGTGAATGGTGCTGCTGTTCACAGATTGGACTACTATTGGACATATTGTTGTGAATGGTGCTGCTGTTCACAGGTTGGACTACTATTGGACATATTGTTGTGAATGGTGCTGCTGCTCACAGACTGGACTACCATTGGACATATTGTTGTGAATGGTGCTGTTGCTCACAGATTGGACTAATATTGGACATATTGTTGTGAATGATGCTGCTGCGCACAGATTCGACTACTATTAGACATATTGTTGTGAATGGTGCTGCTGTTCACAGATTGGACTACTATTGGACATATTGTTGTGAATGGTGCTGCTGTTCACAGATTGGACTTCTATTGGACATATTGTTGTGAATGGTGCTCTTGCTCACAGATTGGTACTACTAGACATATTGTTGTGAATGTTGCTGCTGCTCACAGATTGGACTTCTATTGGACATATTGTTGTGAATGGTGCTGTTGCTCACAGACTGGTCTACTATTAGACATATTGTTGTGAATGGTGCTGCTGCTCACAGACTGGACTACCATTGGACATATTGTTGTGAATGGGGCTGTTGCTCACAGATTGGACTCATATTAGACAAATTGTTGTGAATGATGCTGCTGCTGCTCACAGAATTGGACTACTATTGGACATATTGTTGTGAATGGTGCTGCTGTTCACAGATTGGAATACTATTGGACATATTGTTGTGAATGGTGCTGCTGTTCACAGATTGGACTTCTATTGGACATATTGTTGTGAATGGTGCTCTTGATCACAGATTGGTACTATTGGACATATTGTTGTGAATGGTGCTGCTGTTCACAGATTGGACTGCTATTGGACATATTGTTGTGAATGGTGCTGCTGCTCACAGACTGGACTACTATTGGACATATTGTTGTGAATGGTGCTGCTGTTCACAGATTGGACTTCTATTGGACATATTGTTGTGAATGGTGCTGTTGCTCACAGATTGGTACTATTAGACATCTTGTTGTGAATGTTGCTGCTGTTCACAGATTGGACTTCTATTAGACATATTGTTGTGAATGGTGCTGTTGCTCACAGACTGGACTACTATTAGACATATTGTTGTGAATGGTGCTGCTTTCACAGATTGGACTACTATTGGACATATTGTTGTGAATGGTGGTGCTGTCACAGATTGGACAACTATCGGACATATTGTTGTGAATGGTGCTGCTGCTCACAGATTGACAACTATTGGACATATTGTTGTGAATGGTGCCGCTATTCACAGATTGGACTACTGTTGGACATATTGTTGTGAATGGTGCTGCTGTTCACAGATTGGACTAATATTGGACATATTGTTGTGAATGGTGCTGCTGTTTACAGATTGGACTACTATTGGACATATTGTTGTGAATGGTGCTGCTGCTCACAGACTGGACTACTATTGGACATATTTTTGTGAATGGTGCTGTTGCTCACAGATTGGACTAATATTGGACATATTGTTGTGAATGATGCTGCTGCTCACAGATTGGACTACTATTGGACATATTGTTGTGAATGTTGCTGCTGCTCACAGATTGGACTTCTATTGGACATATTGTTGTGAATGGTGCTGTTGCTCACAGACTGGACTACTATTAGACATATTGTTGTGAATGGTGCTGCTGTTCACAGATTGGACTACTATTGGTCATATTGTTGTGAATGGTGCTGCTGTCACAGATTGGACAACAATCGGACATATTGTTGTGAACGGAGTTTCTGTTCACAGATTGGACGACTATTAGACATATTGTTGTGAATGGTGCTGCTGCTCACAGATTGGACAACTATTGGACATTTTGTTGTGAATGGTGCTGCTGCTCACAGATTGGACTACTATTAAACATATTGTTGTGAATGTTGCTGCTGTTCACAGATTGGACAACTATTAGACTTATTGTTGTGAATGGTGTTGCTGCTCACAGATTGGGCTACTATTGAACATATTGTTGTGAATGGTGCTGCTGCTCACAGATTGGACTACTATTGAACATATTGTTGTGAATGGTGCTGCTGCACACAGATTGGACTACTATTGGACATATTGTTGTGAATGGTGCTGCTGTTCACAGATTGGACTACTATTAGACATATTATTGTGAATGGTGCTGCTGTTCACAGTTTGGACTACTATTGGACAAATTGTTGTAAATGGTGCTGCTGTTCACAGATTGGACTACTATTAGACATATTTTTGTGAATGGTGCTGCTGTTCACAGATTGGACTACTATTGGACATATTGTTGTGAATGGTGCTGCTGTTCACAGATTGGACTAATATTAGACATATTGTTGTGAATGGTTCTGATGCTCACAGATTGGACTACTATTGGACATATTGTTGTGAATGGTGCTGCTGTTCACAGATTGGACGACTATTGGACATATTGTTGTGAATGGTGCTGCTGTTCACAGATTGGACTACTATTGGACATATTGTTGTGAATGGTGCTGCTGCTCACTGACTGGACTACCATTGGACATATTGTTGTGAATGGTGCTGTTGCTCACAGATTGGACTAATATTGGACATATTGTTGTGAATGATGCTGCTGCGCACAGATTCGACTACTATTAGACATATTGTTGTGAATGGTCCTGCTGTTCACAGATTGGACTACTATTGGACATATTGTTGTGAATGGTGCTGCTGTTCACAGATTGGACTTCTATTGGACATATTGTTGTGAATGGTGCTCTTGCTCACAGATTGGTACTATTAGACATATTGTTGTGAATGTTGCTGCTGCTCACAGATTGGACTTCTATTGGACATATTGTTGTGAATGGTGCTGTTGCTCACAGACTGGACTACTATTAGACATATTGTTGTGAATGGTGCTGCTGCTCACAGACTGGACTACTATTGGACATATTGTTGTGAATGGGGCTGTTGCTTACAGATTGGACTCATATTAGACAAATTGTAGTGAATGATGCTGCTGCTGCTCACAGAATTGGACTACTATTGGACATATTGTTGTGAATGGTGCTGCTGTTCATAGATTGGACGACTATTGAACATATTGTTGTGAATGCTGCTGCTGCTAACGGATTGGACTACTATTGAACATATTGTTGTGAATGTTGCTGCTGTTCACAGATTGGACTACTATTGGACATAGTATTGTGAATGGTGCTGCTGTTCACAGATTGGACAAAAATTAGACATATTGTTGTGAATGGTGCTGCTGTTCACAGATTGGACTAAAATTGGACATATTGTTGTGAGTGGTGCTGCTGTTCACAGATTGGACTAATATTGGACATATTGTTGTGAATGGTGCTGCTGTTCACAGATTGGACAACTGTTGGACATATTGTTGTGAATGGTGCTGCTGTTCACAGATTGGACGAATATTGGACATATTGTTGTAAAATGGTGCTGCTGTTCACAGATTGGACTAATATTGGACATATTGTTGTGAATGATGCTGCTGCTCACAGATTCGACTACTACTAGACATATTGTTGTGAATGGTGCTGCTGTTCACAGATTGGACTACTATTGGAGATATTGTTGTGACTGGTGCTGCTGTTCACAGAATTGGACTACGATTGGACATATTGTTGTGAATGGTGCTGCTGTTCACAGATTGGACTACTATTGGACATATTGTTGTGAATGGTGCTGCTGTTCACAGATTGGACTAATATTAGACATATTGTTGTGAATGGTTCTGATGCTCACAGATTGGACTACTATTGGACATATTGTTGTGAATGGTGCTGCTGCTCACTGACTGGACTACCATTGGACATATTGTTGTGAATGGTGCTGTTGCTCACAGATTGGACTAATATTGGACATATTGTTGTCAATGATGCTGCTGCGCACAGATTCGACTACTATTAGACATATTGTTGTGAATGGTCCTGCTGTTCACAGATTGGACTACTATTGGACATATTTTTGTGAATGGTGCTGCTGTTCACAGATTGGACTTCTATTGGACATATTGTTGTGAATGGTGCTCTTGCTCACAGATTGGTACTATTAGACATATTGTTGTGAATGTTGCTGCTGCTCACAGATTGGACTTCTATTGGACATATTGTTGTGAATGGTGCTGTTGCTCACAGACTGGACTACTATTAGACATATTGTTGTGAATGGTGCTGCTGCTCACAGACTGGACTACTATTGGACATATTGTTGTGAATGGTGCTGCTGTTCACAGATTGGACAACTATTGGACATATTGTTGTGAATGGTGCTGCTGTTCACAGATTGGACTAATATTGAACATATTGTTGTGACTGGTGCTGCTGTTCACAGAGTGGACTACTATTGGACATATTGTTGTGAATGGTGCTGCTGTTCACAGATTGGACTTCTATTGGGCATATTGTTGTGAATGGTGCTGCTGTTCACAGATTGGACTTCTATTGGACATATTGTTGTGAATGGTGCTGTTGCTCACAGATTGGTACCATTAGACATATTGTTGTGAATGTTGCTGCTGCTCACAGATTGCACTTCCATTGGACATATTGTTGTGAATGGTGCTGTTGCTCACAGATTGGACTACTATTAGACATATTGTTGTGAATGGTGTTGCTGCTCACAGATTGGACTACCATTGGACATATTGTTGTGAATGGTGCTGCTGCTCACAGATTGGCCGACAATTGGACATATTGTTGTGAATGGTGCTGCTGCTCACAGATTGGACTACTTTTAGACATATTGTTGTGAATGGTGCTGCTGTTCACAGATTGGACTAATATTGGACATATTGTTGTGAATGGTGTTGCTGCTCACAGATTGGCCTACTATTGAATTTATTGTTGTGAATGGTGCTGCTGCTCACAGATTGGACGACTATTGAACATATTGTTGTGAATGCTGCTGCTGCTAACGGATTGGACTACAATTGAACATATTGTTGTGAATGTTGCTGCTGTTCACAGATTGGACTACTATTGGACATATTGTTGTCAATGGTGCTGCTGTTCACAGATTGGACAACTATTAGACATATTGTTGTGAATGGTGCTGCTGTTCACAGATTGGACTACTATTGGACATATTGTTGTGAATGGTGCTGCTGTTCACAAATTGGACAACTATTGGACATATTGTTGTGAATGGTGCTGCTGTTCACATGTTGGACTACTATTGGACATATTGTTGTGAATGATGCTGCTGCTCACAGATTGGACAACTATTGGACATATTGTTGTGAATGGTGCTGCTGTTCACAGATTGGACTTCTGTTGGGCATATTGTTGTGAATGGTGCTGCTGTTCACAGATTGGACTTCTATTGGACATATTATTGTGAATGGTGCTGTTGCTCACAGACTGGACTACTATTAGACATATTGTTCTGAATGTTGCTGCTGCTCACTGATTGGACTTCCATTGGACATATTGTTGTGAATGGTGCTGTTGCTCACAGACTGGACTACTATTAGAAATATTGTTGTGAATGGTGTTGCTGCTCACAGATTGGACTACTATTAGCCATATTGTTGTGAATGTTGCTGCTGTTCACAGATTGGACTACTATTAGCCATATTGTTGTGAATGTTGCTGCTGTTCACAGATTGGACAACTATTAGACATATTGTTGTGAATGGTGCTGCTGCTCACAGATTGGCCTACAATTGGACATATTGTTGTGAATGGTGCTGCTGTTCACAGATTGGACTAATATTGGACATATTGTTGTGAATGGTGTTGCGGCTCACAGATTGGCCTACTATTGAACATATTGTTGTGAATGGTGCTGCTGCTCACAGATTGGACGACTATTGAACATATTGTTGTGAATGCTGCTGCTGCTAACGGATTGGACTACTATTGAACATATTGTTGTGAATGTTGCTGCTGTTCACAGATTGGACTACTATTGGACATATTTTTGTCAATGGTGCTGCTGTTCACAGATTGGACAACTATTCGACATATTGTTTTGAATGGTGCTGCTATTCACAGATTGGACTAATATTGTACATATTGTTGTGAATGGTGCTGCTGTTCACAGATTGGACTACTATTGGACATATTGTTGTGAATGGTGCTGCTGTTCACAGATTGGACTACTATTAGACATATTGTTGTGAATGGTTCTGATGCTCACAGATTGGACTACTGTTGGACATATTGTTGTGAATGGTGCTGCTGTTCACAGATTGGACTACTATTGGACATATTTTTGTGAACGGTGCTGCTGTTCACAGATTGGACTACTATTAGACATATTGTTGTGAATGGTGCTGCTGTTCACAATTTGGACTACTATTGGACAAATTGTTGTAAATGGTGCTGCTGTTCACAGATTGGACTACCATTAGACATAATTTTGTGAATGGTGCAGCTGTTCACAGATTGGACTACTATTGGACATATTGTTGTGAATGGTGCTGCTGTTCACAGATTGGACTAATATTAGACATATTGTTGTGAATGGTTCTGATGCTCACAGATTGGACTACTATTGGACATATTGTTGTGAATGGTGCTGCTGTTCACAGATTGGACTACTATTGGACATATTGTTGTGAATGGTGCTGCTGTTCACAGGTTGGACTACTATTGGACATATTGTTGTGAATGGTGCTGCTGCTCACAGACTGGACTACCATTGGACATATTGTTGTGAATGGTGCTGTTGCTCACAGATTGGACTAATATTGGACATATTGTTGTGAATGATGCTGCTGCGCACAGATTCGACTACTATTAGACATATTGTTGTGAATGGTGCTGCTGTTCACAGATTGGACTACTATTGGACATATTGTTGTGAATGGTGCTGCTGTTCACAGATTGGACTTCTATTGGACATATTGTTGTGAATGGTGCTCTTGCTCACAGATTGGTACTACTAGACATATTGTTGTGAATGTTGCTGCTGCTCACAGATTGGACTTCTATTGGACATATTGTTGTGAATGGTGCTGTTGCTCACAGACTGGTCTACTATTAGACATATTGTTGTGAATGGTGCTGCTGCTCACAGACTGGACTACCATTGGACATATTGTTGTGAATGGGGCTGTTGCTCACAGATTGGACTCATATTAGACAAATTGTTGTGAATGATGCTGCTGCTGCTCACAGAATTGGACTACTATTGGACATATTGTTGTGAATGGTGCTGCTGTTCACAGATTGGAATACTATTGGACATATTGTTGTGAATGGTGCTGCTGTTCACAGATTGGACTTCTATTGGACATATTGTTGTGAATGGTGCTCTTGATCACAGATTGGTACTATTGGACATATTGTTGTGAATGGTGCTGCTGTTCACAGATTGGACTGCTATTGGACATATTGTTGTGAATGGTGCTGCTGCTCACAGACTGGACTACTATTGGACATATTGTTGTGAATGGTGCTGCTGTTCACAGATTGGACTTCTATTGGACATATTGTTGTGAATGGTGCTGTTGCTCACAGATTGGTACTATTAGACATATTGTTGTGAATGTTGCTGCTGTTCACAGATTGGACTTCTATTAGACATATTGTTGTGAATGGTGCTGTTGCTCACAGACTGGACTACTATTAGACATATTGTTGTGAATGGTGCTGCTTTCACAGATTGGACTACTATTGGACATATTGTTGTGAATGGTGGTGCTGTCACAGATTGGACAACTATCGGACATATTGTTGTGAATGGTGCTGCTGCTCACAGATTGACAACTATTGGACATATTGTTGTGAATGGTGCCGCTATTCACAGATTGGACTACTGTTGGACATATTGTTGTGAATGGTGCTGCTGTTCACAGATTGGACTAATATTGGACATATTGTTGTGAATGGTGCTGCTGTTTACAGATTGGACTACTATTGGACATATTGTTGTGAATGGTGCTGCTGCTCACAGACTGGACTACTATTGGACATATTTTTGTGAATGGTGCTGTTGCTCACAGATTGGACTAATATTGGACATATTGTTGTGAATGATGCTGCTGCTCACAGATTGGACTACTATTGGACATATTGTTGTGAATGTTGCTGCTGCTCACAGATTGGACTTCTATTGGACATATTGTTGTGAATGGTGCTGTTGCTCACAGACTGGACTACTATTAGACATATTGTTGTGAATGGTGCTGCTGTTCACAGATTGGACTACTATTGGTCATATTGTTGTGAATGGTGCTGCTGTCACAGATTGGACAACAATCGGACATATTGTTGTGAACGGAGTTTCTGTTCACAGATTGGACGACTATTAGACATATTGTTGTGAATGGTGCTGCTGCTCACAGATTGGACAACTATTGGACATTTTGTTGTGAATGGTGCTGCTGCTCACAGATTGGACTACTATTAAACATATTGTTGTGAATGTTGCTGCTGTTCACAGATTGGACAACTATTAGACTTATTGTTGTGAATGGTGTTGCTGCTCACAGATTGGGCTACTATTGAACATATTGTTGTGAATGGTGCTGCTGCTCACAGATTGGACTACTATTGAACATATTGTTGTGAATGGTGCTGCTGCACACAGATTGGACTACTATTGGACATATTGTTGTGAATGGTGCTGCTGTTCACAGATTGGACTACTATTAGACATATTATTGTGAATGGTGCTGCTGTTCACAGTTTGGACTACTATTGGACAAATTGTTGTAAATGGTGCTGCTGTTCACAGATTGGACTACTATTAGACATATTTTTGTGAATGGTGCTGCTGTTCACAGATTGGACTACTATTGGACATATTGTTGTGAATGGTGCTGCTGTTCACAGATTGGACTAATATTAGACATATTGTTGTGAATGGTTCTGATGCTCACAGATTGGACTACTATTGGACATATTGTTGTGAATGGTGCTGCTGTTCACAGATTGGACGACTATTGGACATATTGTTGTGAATGGTGCTGCTGTTCACAGATTGGACTACTATTGGACATATTGTTGTGAATGGTGCTGCTGCTCACTGACTGGACTACCATTGGACATATTGTTGTGAATGGTGCTGTTGCTCACAGATTGGACTAATATTGGACATATTGTTGTGAATGATGCTGCTGCGCACAGATTCGACTACTATTAGACATATTGTTGTGAATGGTCCTGCTGTTCACAGATTGGACTACTATTGGACATATTGTTGTGAATGGTGCTGCTGTTCACAGATTGGACTTCTATTGGACATATTGTTGTGAATGGTGCTCTTGCTCACAGATTGGTACTATTAGACATATTGTTGTGAATGTTGCTGCTGCTCACAGATTGGACTTCTATTGGACATATTGTTGTGAATGGTGCTGTTGCTCACAGACTGGACTACTATTAGACATATTGTTGTGAATGGTGCTGCTGCTCACAGACTGGACTACTATTGGACATATTGTTGTGAATGGGGCTGTTGCTTACAGATTGGACTCATATTAGACAAATTGTAGTGAATGATGCTGCTGCTGCTCACAGAATTGGACTACTATTGGACATATTGTTGTGAATGGTGCTGCTGTTCATAGATTGGACGACTATTGAACATATTGTTGTGAATGCTGCTGCTGCTAACGGATTGGACTACTATTGAACATATTGTTGTGAATGTTGCTGCTGTTCACAGATTGGACTACTATTGGACATAGTATTGTGAATGGTGCTGCTGTTCACAGATTGGACAAAAATTAGACATATTGTTGTGAATGGTGCTGCTGTTCACAGATTGGACTAAAATTGGACATATTGTTGTGAGTGGTGCTGCTGTTCACAGATTGGACTAATATTGGACATATTGTTGTGAATGGTGCTGCTGTTCACAGATTGGACAACTGTTGGACATATTGTTGTGAATGGTGCTGCTGTTCACAGATTGGACGAATATTGGACATATTGTTGTAAAATGGTGCTGCTGTTCACAGATTGGACTAATATTGGACATATTGTTGTGAATGATGCTGCTGCTCACAGATTCGACTACTACTAGACATATTGTTGTGAATGGTGCTGCTGTTCACAGATTGGACTACTATTGGAGATATTGTTGTGACTGGTGCTGCTGTTCACAGAATTGGACTACGATTGGACATATTGTTGTGAATGGTGCTGCTGTTCACAGATTGGACTACTATTGGACATATTGTTGTGAATGGTGCTGCTGTTCACAGATTGGACTAATATTAGACATATTGTTGTGAATGGTTCTGATGCTCACAGATTGGACTACTATTGGACATATTGTTGTGAATGGTGCTGCTGCTCACTGACTGGACTACCATTGGACATATTGTTGTGAATGGTGCTGTTGCTCACAGATTGGACTAATATTGGACATATTGTTGTCAATGATGCTGCTGCGCACAGATTCGACTAATTTTAGACATATTGTTGTGAATGGTCCTGCTGTTCACAGATTGGACTACTATTGGACATATTTTTGTGAATGGTGCTGCTGTTCACAGATTGGACTTCTATTGGACATATTGTTGTGAATGGTGCTCTTGCTCACAGATTGGTACTATTAGACATATTGTTGTGAATGTTGCTGCTGCTCACAGATTGGACTTCTATTGGACATATTGTTGTGAATGGTGCTGTTGCTCACAGACTGGACTACTATTAGACATATTGTTGTGAATGGTGCTGCTGCTCACAGACTGGACTACTATTGGACATATTGTTGTGAATGGTGCTGCTGTTCACAGATTGGACAACTATTGGACATATTGTTGTGAATGGTGCTGCTGTTCACAGATTGGACTAATATTGAACATATTGTTGTGACTGGTGCTGCTGTTCACAGAGTGGACTACTATTGGACATATTGTTGTGAATGGTGCTGCTGTTCACAGATTGGACTTCTATTGGGCATATTGTTGTGAATGGTGCTGCTGTTCACAGATTGGACTTCTATTGGACATATTGTTGTGAATGGTGCTGTTGCTCACAGATTGGTACCATTAGACATATTGTTGTGAATGTTGCTGCTGCTCACAGATTGCACTTCCATTGGACATATTGTTGTGAATGGTGCTGTTGCTCACAGATTGGACTACTATTAGACATATTGTTGTGAATGGTGTTGCTGCTCACAGATTGGACTACCATTGGACATATTGTTGTGAATGGTGCTGCTGCTCACAGATTGGCCGACAATTGGACATATTGTTGTGAATGGTGCTGCTGCTCACAGATTGGACTACTTTTAGACATATTGTTGTGAATGGTGCTGCTGTTCACAGATTGGACTAATATTGGACATATTGTTGTGAATGGTGTTGCTGCTCACAGATTGGCCTACTATTGAATTTATTGTTGTGAATGGTGCTGCTGCTCACAGATTGGACGACTATTGAACATATTGTTGTGAATGCTGCTGCTGCTAACGGATTGGACTACAATTGAACATATTGTTGTGAATGTTGCTGCTGTTCACAGATTGGACTACTATTGGACATATTGTTGTGAATGGTGCTGCTGTTCACAGATTGGACAACTATTAGACATATTGTTGTGAATGGTGCTGCTGTTCACAGATTGGACTACTATTGGACATATTGTTGTGAATGGTGCTGCTGTTCACAAATTGGACAACTATTGGACATATTGTTGTGAATGGTGCTGCTGTTCACATGTTGGACTACTATTGGACATATTGTTGTGAATGATGCTGCTGCTCACAGATTGGACAACTATTGGACATATTGTTGTGAATGGTGCTGCTGTTCACAGATTGGACTTCTGTTGGGCATATTGTTGTGAATGGTGCTGCTGTTCACAGATTGGACTTCTATTGGACATATTATTGTGAATGGTGCTGTTGCTCACAGACTGGACTACTATTAGACATATTGTTCTGAATGTTGCTGCTGCTCACTGATTGGACTTCCATTGGACATATTGTTGTGAATGGTGCTGTTGCTCACAGACTGGACTACTATTAGAAATATTGTTGTGAATGGTGTTGCTGCTCACAGATTGGACTACTATTAGCCATATTGTTGTGAATGTTGCTGCTGTTCACAGATTGGACTACTATTAGCCATATTGTTGTGAATGTTGCTGCTGTTCACAGATTGGACAACTATTAGACATATTGTTGTGAATGGTGCTGCTGCTCACAGATTGGCCTACAATTGGACATATTGTTGTGAATGGTGCTGCTGTTCACAGATTGGACTAATATTGGACATATTGTTGTGAATGGTGTTGCGGCTCACAGATTGGCCTACTATTGAACATATTGTTGTGAATGGTGCTGCTGCTCACAGATTGGACGACTATTGAACATATTGTTGTGAATGCTGCTGCTGCTAACGGATTGGACTACTATTGAACATATTGTTGTGAATGTTGCTGCTGTTCACAGATTGGACTACTATTGGACATATTTTTGTCAATGGTGCTGCTGTTCACAGATTGGACAACTATTCGACATATTGTTTTGAATGGTGCTGCTGCTCACAGATTGGACTACTTTTGGTCATATTGTTGTGAATGGTGCTGCTGTTCACAGGTTGGACTACTATTCGACATATTGTTGTGAATGGTGCTGCTGTTCACAGATTGGACTACTGTTGGACATATTGATGTGAATGGTGCTGCTGTTCACAGATTGGACTACTATTGGACATATTGTTGTGAATGGTGCTGCTGTTCACAGATTGGACTACTATTGGATATATTGTTGTGAATGGTGAAGCTGTTCACAGTTTGGACTATGATTGGACATATTGTTGTGAATGGTGCTGCTGTTCACAGATTGGACTACTATTGGACATATTGTTGTGAATGGTGCTGCTGCTCACAGATTGGACGACTATTGGACATATTGTTGTGAATGGTGCTGCTGTTCACAGATTGGACGCCTGTTGGACATATTGTTGTGAATGGTGCTGCTGCTCACAGATTGGACGACTATTGGACATGTTGTTGTGAATTGTGCTGCTGTTCACAGATTGGACTACTATTCGACATATTGTTGTGAATGGTGCTGCTGTTCACAGATTGGACTACTATTGGACATATTGTTGTGAATGGTGCTGCTGTTCACAGATTGGACTACTATTAGACATATTGTTGTGAATGGTGCTGCTGTTCACAGTTTGGACTACTATTGGACAAATTGTTGTAAATGGTGCTGCTGTTCACAGATTGGACTACTATTAGACATATTGTTGTGAATGGTGCTGCTGTTCACAGATTGGACTACTATTGGACATATTGTTGTGAATGGTGCTGCTGTTCACAGATTGGACGAATATTAGACATATTGTTGTGAATGGTTCTGATGCTCACAGATTGGACTACTATTGGACATATTGTTGTGAATGGTGCTGCTGTTCACAGATTGGACTACTATTGGACATATTGTTGTGAATGGTGCTGCTGTTCACAGATTGGACAACTATTCGACATATTGTTGTGAATGTTGCTGCTGTTCACAGATTGGACTACTATTGGACATATTTTTGTCAATGGTGCTGCTGTTCACAGATTGGACAACTATTCGACATATTGTTTTGAATGGTGCTGCTGCTCACAGATTGGACTACTATTGGACATATTGTTGTGAATGGTGCTGCTGTTCACAGATTGGACTACTATTCGACATATTGTTGTGAATGGTGCTGCTGTTCACAGATTGGACTACTGTTGGACATATTGATGTGAATGGTGCTGCTGTTCACAGATTGGACTACTATTCGACATATTGTTGTGAATGGTGCTGCTGTTCACAGATTGGACTACTGTTGGACATATTGATGTGAATGGTGCTGCTGTTCACAGATTGGACTACTATTAGACATATTGTTGTCAATGGTGCTGCTGTTCACAGATTGGACTACTATTGGACATATTGTTGTGAATGGTGCTGCAGTTCACAGATTGGACTACTATTGGATATATTGTTGTGAATGGTGAAGCTGTTCACAGTTTGGACTATGATTGGACATATTGTTGTGAATGGTGCTGCTGTTCACAGATTGGACTACTATTGGACATATTGTTGTGAATGGTGCTGCTGCTCACAGATTGGACGACTATTGGACATATTGTTGTGAATGGTGCTGCTGTTCACAGATTGGACGCCTGTTGGACATATTGTTGTGAATGGTGCTGCTGTTCACAGATTGGACTTCTATTGGACATATTGTTGTGAATGGTGCTGCTGTTCACAGATTGGACTAATATTAGACATATTGTTGTGAATGGTTCTGATGCTCACAGATTGGACTACTATTGGACATATTGTTGTGAATGGTGCTGCTGTTCACAGATTGGACTACTATTGGACATATTGTTGTGAATGGTGCTGCTGTTCACAGATTGGACTACAATTGGACATATTGTTGTGAATGGTGCTGCTGCTCACAGACTGGACTACCATTGGACATATTGTTGTGAATGGTGCTGTTGCTCACAGATTGGACTAATATTGGACATATTGTTGTGAATGATGCTGCTGCTCACAGATTCGACTACTATTAGACATATTGTTGTGAATGGTGCTGCTGTTCACAGATTCGACTACTATTGGACATATTGTTGTGAATGGTGCTGCTGTTCACAGATTGGACTTCTATTGGACATATTGTTGTGAATGGTGCTCTTGCTCACAGATTGGTACTATTAGACATATTGTTGTGAATGTTGCTGCTGCTCACAGATTGGACTTCTATTGGACATATTGTTGTGAATGGTGCTGTTGCTCACAGACTGGACTACTATTAGACATATTGTTGTGAATGGTGCTGCTGCTCACAGACTGGACTACTATTGGACATATTGTTGTGAATGGGGCTGTTGCTCACAGATTGGACTCATATTAGACATACTGTTGTGAATGGTGTTGCTCTTCACAGATTGGCCAACTATTGAACATATTGTTGTGAATGGTGCTGCTGCTCACAGATTGGACTACTATTGAACATATTGTTGTGAATGTTGCTGCTGTTCACAGATTGGACTACTATTGGACATATTGTTGTCAATGGTGCTGCTGTTCACAGATTGGACAACGATTAGACATATTGTTTTGAATGGTGCTGCTGCTCACAGATTGGACTACTATTGGACATATTGTTATGAATGGTGCTGCTGTTCACAGATTGGACTACTATTCGACATATTGTTGTGAATCGTGCTGCTGATCACAGATTGGACTACTGTTGGACATATTGTTGTGAATGGTGCTGCTGTTCACAGATTGGAATACTATTAGACATATTGTTGTCAATGGTGCTGCTGTTCACAGATTGGACTACTATTGGACATATTGTTGTGAATGGTGCTGCTGTTCACAGATTGGACTTCTATTGGACATATTGTTGTGAATGGTGCTCTTGCTCACAGATTGGTACTATTAGACATATTGTTGTGAATGTTGCTGCTGCTCACAGATTGGACTTCTATTGGACATATTGTTGTGAATGGTGCTGTTGCACACAGACTGGACTACTATTAGACATATTGTTGTGAATGGTGCTGCTGCTCACAGACTGGACTACTATTGGACATATTGATGTGAATGGGGCTGTTGCTCACAGATTGGACTCATATTAGACATATTGTTGTGAATGATGCTGCTGCTGCTCACAGATTCGACTACTATTAGACATATTGTTGTGAA